>NC_142939.1:50146366-50176366 GCF_046866305.1 Octopus bimaculoides | reverse complement strand
ATATACATACATATATGTATGCATGAATGTGTGGGTGTGTGGGTGTGTGTGTGTGTGTGTGTGTGTGTGTGTGTGTGTGTGTGTGTGTGTGTGTGTGTGTGTGTTTTGGCCTTTCTCTATGTCTTTAAAAGACAGAAAAGTCTGAAAAGAAATCAAATGAAGCACAATATTAATATTTAACTCTTTTACTCTTTTACTTGTTTCAGTCATTTGACTGCGGCCATGCTGGAGCACCGCCTTTAGTCGAATCAAATCGACCCAAGGACTTATTCTTTGTAAGCCTAGTACTTATTCTATCGGTCTCTTTTTGCCGAACCGCTAAGTTACGGGGACCTAAACACACCAGCATCGGTTGTCAAGCGATGTTGGGGGGACAAACACAGATACACAACATATACACACATACGTATATATATATATATATATATATATATATATATATATATACATATATACGACGGGCTTCTTTCAGTTTCCGTCTACCAAATCCACTCACAAGGCTTTGGTCGGCCCGAGGCTATAGTAGAAGACACTTGCCCAAGGTTCCACGCAGTGGGACTGAACCCGGAACCATGTGGTTGGTAAGCAAGCTACTTACCACACAGCCACTCCTACGTCTATAAAAAATGTTTATTGATAAAGTGGCCATAAAAAAATGTTTTTAATAAAAAACACGATACATACATAGTTTAAGTTTTCTTCTTCTCGTTCTCCATTTCGTTCATGTAATGTATGCTGCCCTTCATGAAAATTAGCATGTCAAAGTTTTCATTGGACAGGGATGATCTCTTGGCCCTCAAGACGTCCTTGGCCATAGAGAACAAACGCTCCCCTATAGCATTGGATGGGTTGGCTATGTTGAACTTGCCTCATGGCCTCCTTGACCTTACCCTCCATGCTTTTCCTCACCTTGGTGACCTTGATGTTGTCATATTTATCCAACCAGATGAGGCGAAACCTGGAGCGGAAAGCAACAGCCAACTGGCATTCCTCATCCTCCAGGAGGGTCCTAAACCTTTTGTTGATGCCTGCCAAAAGTGCGTCGACCAAGGGGCTGCAGTAGACGAGGCCCTTGGACTTCAAGTCCTTGAGCCTAAAGATCGTTGCAGCAATTATTGGCAGCAGAGTCTCAAGTTAGGCTTGTTCCTTCCTCTGGATCTTGTCGAGCGCTTTGGCCACAGGTGACATGACCTGGAAATAAAATAATGGAGAATTAGCAAATTTTAGAAATTCAAATTTGTTGGGAAATAGACTAGTACAAAATAAATTGTCAAATCAAATGTCAATATTAAGTTTATAATTTAGTACCTATAATATTATTTTAGTATTATATTAATAATTAATACATAATATAATATGTGTTTCGAATGATTTATAATATAATATACGTCTAGAAGCTGAAGTTCTTCAAGGTGTTCCGTATATTACCTGATCAAGAATTGCTTCATGTCAGTATGCAAATTAACGATTCGCCAGCGTAATGTCCTCTTCGACATGGAGCTCTTGCTAAGGTTCAGCGTCTGTGTGTACGTGTGTGTGTTTGTGTATATATATATATATATATATATATATATATAGTTCAAAAAAACAATAACAAAAAAAACAAAAAGACAGCAAAGTGAGGACGTGATATGGATAGTATTATTGGACGCTCAGGAAAGGAAAGAGAGAGTGTATGACGTTTCGGGCGTAGCCCTTCGTCGGAAAGATGGAAAGTTCGGAGAATGGAAGAACGGAGAAAGAGGAAAATGGTACCGATGCCCACGAGGTTACATTATGAGTGTGTGTGTGTGTGTGTGTGTGTGTGTGTGTGTGTGTGTGTGTGTGTGTGTGTGTGTGTGTGTACATTAGAAAAAATAAGGTACTCAGAGATCTGGATGGTTGTACATTTACAGATTTTTATTAATATGTAATATATGATTTAGAAAAACATGACATATTAATAAAAATCTGTAAATGTACAACTTTCCAGATCTCTGAGTACCTTACTTTTTCTAATATATAATACCTGTACATCACCTCCAAACCTTCTAATACATACATATATATATATATATAGGTTACAGGGTACAGTAGACGAGAAGATTTATAGTATTAAAATCGTGGGGAGAAGGTGAAGTAGTAAATTGTACGTAACCATTTAATTTGTCTGAGTTCCATCAAATATGACGACCAAAACGACTCTGACGATGATAATGGTGATGACGATGAAGAAGATAATGAAGAGAGGGTGAAGAAGGGGGGAAGAAGAGGAGGAGGATAAAGAAAGACTATCAGTGTTACTTACCATTGCACCCAATGACCTACATGGGTAAACATATCAAAAACCTGATGCCTGTATTAATATTACGGTAAGCATACACACACACACACACACACATACACACACACACACACACACATTTACACACACATGTACATACATATAAAGCCATACAAATTACATGGTAATCTGACACCAATAACAGACATTACTTTTAAAATAAACAAACCCGCCTACGTACCTATATTCGCACGCTTGCACACACACACACACACACACACACACACGTATACAAACATTTTGGACGATAATTTGTATTCTAGTGTTTTTGTTAGGATTTTATTTTAAGTTTTGTCATTCACTCCCTTTGTTTTTTTTTATTAGTGTTGTATACTATGTACAGGAGGCGCAATGGCCCAGTGGTTAGGGCAGAGGACTCGCGGTCACAGGATAGCGGTTTCGATTCCCAGACCGGGCGTTGTGAGTGTTTATTGAGCGAAAACACCTAAAGCTCCACGAGGCTCCGGCAGGGGATGGTGGTGAACCCTGCTGTACTCTTTCACCACAACTTTCTCTCACTCTTACTTCCTGTTTCTGTTGTGCCTGTAATTCAAAGGGTCAGCCTTGTCACACACTGTGTCACGCTGAATCTCCCCGAGAACTATGTTAAGGGTACACGTGTCTGTGGAGTGCTCAGCCACTTGCACTTTAATTTCACGAGCAGGCTGTTCCATTGATCAGATCAACTGGAACCCTCGACGTCGTAAGCGACGGAGTGCCAACAACAACAACAACATATATAAACCCCTAACACTTTATGCCTGTCTATGTATTGTCCCCCTAATCCTTTGCCCTGGAGGCAAATAAAACAAATTATTATTATTATTTGTTGTTGCTGTTAAAGTGGCGAGCTGACAAAATCGTTAGCACGCTGGGAAAAGTGCTTAGCAGTATTTCGTTCATCTTTACATTCTGACTTCAAATTCTGCTGAGGTTGACTTTGCCATTCATCCTTTCGGGGTCGATAAATTAAGTACCAATTGAGTACTGGAGTTGATGTAATCGACTAGCCCTCTCCCCCAAATTTCAGGCCTCATACCTATAACAGAAAGGATTAGTAGTAGTAGTAGTAGTAGTAGTAGTAGTAGTAGTAGTAGTAAAGCAGAGAGCTGACAGAATCGTTAGCACGCTGGAAAAATGCTTAGCGGCATTTCATCCGTTATTCAACCTGTTATTCTCATTTTTAAATTGTTACACTAGATAATATAAAGTCAAAGATATTTTCTCCTGAATTATTTGCTCAGTATTGAAATTATATATATATATATATATATATATATACATACACACACAAAATGGGACAAGAAAAGAACGCAAAACATCCAGGCAGTTAGGTGATACAAGAAAGGGACAACAAAACATCCAGACAGACGATACAAAGAAAACAAGGACGGGTCATTCGGAGTTTTCTTTCCTCAGTCGAGTTCCAGATTATCTTTGCAATTTCGGCCGGTTATACTCGAGATTGCTCCAATCTGGCCAGCCTCAAGGAAAAACTAAGCTGGTTTTGCTACATGAAGCCTAATCAAACAGTTTTAAATAATAATAATAGCAATAATAATAATAATAATAATAATAATAATAATAATAATAATGATGATGATGATGATGATGATGATGATTATGATGATAATTATAATAATTAGCTACAGGGGGGAAGATGTGGGTGCCATTACAAGGACCCAATTTGCGCGGAGATCGTCGTGATTGTGGTGTTTTACATAAAGAATGTGTGTGTGTGTGTGTGTGTGTTTGTGTGTGTGTGTGTGTGTGTGTGTGAGAGAGAGAGAGATACACAGAGAGAGTGAGTGTGTGTGTGTGTCATTCATACTCTAAGAGTATGCTTATCCACCGTTATAAATACATACATACATACACACGCATTCAAACATAGGTGTGTGTGTGTGTATATATATATATATATATATATATATATATATATATATAACAAACACCATGGCCACCACGACCAGCGCCAACTTCCCCACTACCTCCCCTACCCCATACCACTTTAAGCAAAATGTTTTTACTGGGTTAATAGTTATCAGATTTTGAGATGCTTGACATATACTTGGTATGCACGCAAGACTCACACATACACACTGTGTGTGTACGTGTGTGCGTGCGTGCGTTCGTGTGTGTGTGTGTGTGTAATTAATTATCAATCATTTTCTTTTTCCTTGAGGATCACAACAGGTGTCCGTTCGTAATGGGCAACGAATTAACACATCAACCTTTCTTTCATTCAAGAAACAAAAGACATTTGTTGTTTTCTCTTTTTTTTTTTTGTTATTGCAGCTGATGGTGATGATGATGATGATAATAATAATGATGGTGGTGGTGGTGGTGCTGCTGCTGCTGCTGCTGCTGCTGCTGCTGCTGCTGGTTGTGGTGGTGGTGGTGGTGGTGCTGGTGCTGGTGGCCACGACGATAATGATAATGATGGCGGCGGTAGTAGTAGTAGTAGTAGTAGTAGTAGTAGTAGTAGTAGTAATGGTCATCGTGGTCGTCATAGTCGTGGTGGTGGTGGTCGTCGTGATGGTGGCCGCTGTAATGTCACCCATGCTTCATCGCGTGAATGGATGCCTGAGGCTTGCGAGTCAACGATAAACCCCCTACGTGGTCGTCGTAACCTGCTACGCATCCTTAACAGACAAAACCCCTTCAGATCTGTACACAACCGCCGTAAAAATAGATAAACACACTGAATAATGTACTTAAGAATATATATTCCACCCTACCCACACCAAACCCTCTATCTCCTACTCCCAGTTCCTCCGTCTACGCCGGCTCTGCAGTGATGACCATAACTTTGAGACCCAGACTCAACTCATGGCTCGCCAGACGTGGGTATCCCCTCACCATTATCTAAACTGTCCTTGACCAGGCACGACCCGTTGACCGCGCCCCAGCTCTCTCTCGTCGCACCCGCACCACCTTTACCTAACAAATTGTTCACTTTATATATGTTTGGTATGTAATTTTGATAACAATTCTCTAGACCTAAAAAAAGCTTTAAGGTCGTTACATTAGTCGGAGACAAATTTTTAATTGCGTCTACCCTCGACGGGATCGGTCGTCTTCCATTTCTATCAATAATTTGTCCTAATTACTTAATTTTAGGTAAAAAGATTTACAATTCTCCTCACTCGGCGTGAAACCATAATCTCTTACTTTTTTTTTTTAGATACACACAGTTGGTGCTGCCCATTTAGAATAATCCACTTTCTGAATAATTCCATTTTTCTCTAGTTTGTCTAATTCTTCATCTACCTGTTTTACCGCAGCAAAAGGTACCTTTCTATCGGGTTTGAACACAGGTACGACGTTTTCAGTTATTTGAAAACACGCCTCAGTGTTAGTACAGAGACCTAATTGATCCGACAGAACTTCAGAGAACAAGTTTTTAAAATGTTTTCTTCAATTCAGCTGATGAGTTATTTTTACTGATGGGACAGTCATTTATTTTTTTACAGTACAGACTTATGGGGAGGTCCCATAAGTTAAACAACTTCATCCTTCAGCTTCATTAACAACTACCACTGCCAACACCATCTTAGTTCTGAGTTTATACTCCGCTGAGCTCAATTTTCCTTGGCGGGGGGAGATTCATAAAAGAACGTACTGGTCCAGGATGGTGGATAAGTAGATTGTTTGAGCCCAACAAAAACTTTATTGGTATAGTATCGTACAAGCCCATCACCTTCCTATGCAATCACTGCAAACTTCTAGAAAGCCATACAAGACTGGTCGATCAGAATAGACATAGGACAACGCGACAACAACGATGACATGAAGCTCAGATATTCAGGAGAGCAAGAGAAGGTCAGTTGTGATACCCATGCCTTTCTATTGGACATCAGCAACGTCAACTAGAATGAAATGCTACGACGGAATTCTTGCTGAGAATCGAAACCGTGTCTTTGGACTTGGTTTTAGCATGATCTTATCACCGACCTATGTCAGATGTCGTAAGATTAACCGAGGAAGCTGTGTACTAGAGATGATGGGTATATTTCCTTGAAATCTCAGCCTCCAGTTAAAAAAATACAATGAACACATTTGATAAGGTGTTTCTTATAGATTATTGCCTGAAAAAAAAAGCAGAATAGTTGTGGCAGGAATGTTTTCAATCTTAGGTCTGTTCGATAAGGATTTTCTGAGACCGAAATAAATACTGAGAGTTTCTATACGGTTACTTGCCTTCCTAGTAATAGTAGCCAAATCCACCCCCAAAATCACATTCTCTCGTTTTAATAAAAGAAAGGATGCATTGGATATTATAATCCTTGATACAATATGCCCGACCAAAAAATGGTGAGATGAACATTGCTTGAATGCCTTTGTACATAGATCTACTGGATAAAAAGTGCAAAGTAAATACCCTCTGGTGTAAATTCGACGAATTGGTTTTTCGGTCATTTCACCGTATTCCAAAATGTGAAAATAATTTTCGACATCGGTAAAAAGCCACCGATTTGGGGGTGGGCGAACGGGTTGGATTTAGTCGATTAAATCTTACAGAGTATTTGACCGCGGAACGACGAAAGGTAAAGTTTACCGCAGCAGGATTTGAAGTCAGAATGTAAAGAACCGGAATAGTTTATGCAAGGCATTGTCCGACGCTCTCACGTTTCTGCCTATTCCAAAGTCTGATAATGGCAGAGGTGTAGCTAGAGTATGTGCCGCCCGGGGCGGCCCTTTAGTTTTCCACCCCCGGGACCCCACAAAAAATATATATTGCACAGTGACTATATCGATAGTTGCATTTAACGGTGAGTAGTGTCCGTGTCCCGACATTAAAACCACTATCATTTGATTTCAACACAGCCTATACCGACTTATAGCCTACATCAGACTCAAAAGTAGTGCTGCCTCCATTAAAGTGCCGTCCGAGGTGGACCAACCCCTGCGACCCTCTATAGTTATGCTAGTGGGAAATGGTTTCTTATTTCGGCAAAAGGTCAGCAATTTAGATGGCGGATTAATTAGTTGATACCATTGTCTCCAGTATTTGATTAGTGCTTGAGTAGTGCAATATTTTAAAGACAAAGTTGACCTCAGCGGCTTTGGAACTCAGAGTTGGAACAAATTGTACGATGCATTCTTTTTCCGGTGCTCTAACGATTCTTCCAGCTCACCGTCTTATTCCAATGTCTCATTATGAAAGGTTTTATTATTATTATTATTATTGATGGAGATTGTGTGGTTAAGACGAAAAGTTCATTCGTCAACTGTGGTTTTAAGGGCTCGCTCCCGTTGAATGGCGCCGTATGGCATAACCTCGGATTGATCAAATTCTAGAGCAGTGGTTTTCAACCGGGGTCCATGTGACACCTTTTGGTCCACACTAGCGTTTCTTTACTTCAGATGTATTTATTGTGAGAAACAGTTGTTTCTTTATCTGGCGTTTTACAAAGTTCAACCAAAACAAGTTAGTGTGTGACAAAAAGATAGGATTTTGAAAGAAGTATCTAGGAAATTGGCTATATATATATATATATATATATATATATATATATATATATATATAGAGAGAGAGAGAGAGAGAGAGAGAGAGAGAGAGAGAGAGAGAGAGAGAGAGAGATACATATTGTAAAGAAAACTTAAATTTAATATCGGGTGTCACCACGAAGTGTAAGATACTAGACTTTGAGGTGCCATTCGTAAAGTACTGAAAGAATAAAGCACCTACTGTTATGTTAATGAGTTCCATATAAGGAAATAATATCTTGTAGATCACTATAAAACAATATTGGAGTTATCTCCCCTGCAGAGTCCATATGGTTATGAAAACTGCAGAGGTTTCTTATGCGACCTTGTGACGTCTGAGTGGGGTTTGATGTGGTTAGAACCCCGCATGTTCTGTCTGTATATCGGTCAACACCTAGAATAAAATATCCCTTTTTATCGCTGCTGTTGTTGATTTTGTTAGTGCCATTGTTGTTGTTGCTGTTGTTACATTTGTTTTAATGCTTTTGTTGTGTTGCTTTTGTTGTTGTCGTTGCTGTTCTTCTTGTTATTGTTGTTGTTGATGACGTTGTTCTTCTTGATGACATTGTATCTTGTTGTTTAGCCCCAGATCAATCCTCAGCGAACAGGCATATCATCAAAGTTGTTCCAGTCATGATAGTCACGTCTTATTTGGTGACGGTAATATAGGACTTCCCCATGTAATGTATCATTGTTTAAGACAATATTTTATAAAAAATTAGTCGGCTGCTATTTCTACCACGTCGCACGACAAGTAGAAGCTACTTCATGGGACCCATTCGGCCACAAATTGGTCGATGTTAATAGAGTGACGAACAGCATTCATTCAGAAATGGCATCACGAAAGTGAAAATGAAAAATTATTCTCTTTTATCTATTTGTTCGGCAATTTCTATAAAAAAAATGTGTCCTTTATTTTTTTGTTACACGGTCTCATGCACGCGCCCACACATACATACATACACACACACATACACACACGCGCGCATTCATTGTCTTTCGTGCCCACGAGCGAGTTGAGTAGTCACACACGTACACATACATATACACACACACACATTATTCTTTGTTTTCACGAATCACTTTTTTACGTATTTGTTTGTGTATTTTATCTATAAAAGGCAGATTTTTCTCTCTCTCTCTCTCTCTCTCTCTCTCTCTCTCTGTGTATGTTTAAAATTCATACATTTACACAATTCCAAATTTCTTGGATTAAAGAATCGCAATTAATATTCTAAATACAATAAGTGAGGTCACAGCGTCATTTTTTCAGTCAAAATAACTCTCAATTACGAATAAAATCCATAAAACTACAAAAATTAACATTTTCCCCGCCAATAAAATATTATTTCCTCTTTCTAATACTTTTACAAATCCTTTCAACTCGTACTTTCTCTTATGAACCTTTACGAACAATCCAACCACAAATACAAAAATAGAGGAAGGAGAAACACTGACAGTAAAAGAAAACTATTTCAGTATCAAAACTGAAACAATCACATTTCGATACTGTAATGACAGATACTAAAACTACATACAAAATCACTATAAATAAAATGCCACATCATACACATATTGACAAATCACGTTAATTGTTAAATATCCACAACCAGACGACCAATTCTGAATATCAATTCGTATATATTTTATATCCAACTTTCAGACCAAGATACTCCTTACATCAGCTATAGACAAGTAAACACTATGGATTCCGAAACTATCGATTATCCCTCCTAAACTGAAAGACAATGTCACGACAAGGAGAGTCCGCATTCTTTTAGACTTTGCAGTGGGTTGGTTTTTCCCTCCGTTAAAACATCAAACCGGATGCAGTTATAGACAACACGACCAGAATAAAACTGTTTTTATTTTACGATTCGTTAAGGATTTGATATTTGCTCTCAGATTCCGTCTTCTCTTACGAGTGTCTGCCGTATCCGTGATGAAGCATTGTCTCCTCCGGTTCCCAAATTCCAACTCTGCAAACTTTTCTATGTCCATTACGTATCTAGCTCCAAACTCACAAAATCCCATATCTACAGTAAGCACCCCGCATCCTGCTTTCTGTGAGTCTTACATGATCTCTTCTGCTCTTCATATTTTAGTCACATTTTATATTGCTTTCTTAAAGCTGTATTAGCTCAACTTTAAAGACGTTTTGTCAGAACATGTAAATAAGGTCAGAATTTTGCTTAGTTATAGCTTGAGAATTTTATGTCTACTTGCAAGCATATGGACTACTAAAACAATTAGTGAAAGCATGGTACCTGCTATTATGTTATACTCGCTTGCGAGTGATGATTTTGGGGCTTTTTTTGTTAATATTCTAAAACTTTGCATTCGTTCGACAATATCGAAACATTGAAGCATACTGCAAGTTTGTATTCTTTTAATTGAAACGAGTCCGGCGAACGTAAGATTTTTCTTGAACAACTTAGGTGTTGCTCTTACCTGAAACCAATTGTAACCTGAATATAAGTGCGTTACAGCCGTTAAAAAGTAACAAATTCACCCTCTGCATCTAAATTGAGCTCCCTTAATATCTCTAGACTATTCTAACATAGCACAAGCACACACACACATCTAACATAATATGGAAAAGGATTATGATAAATATATTAATAAATATTCTCTTTATATCCTTTCTCTAGACATAAATGTCAACCGATCACTGCTTATTTTGATGTATGTATGTATATATATAAGGACACACGATCTGCGTCCTTATATATTCTGTGCTGATGAAGAGAAATAACCCAGAAATCGCGATACACAGATATTGTTTTGAGCTGAGTGGGGGTGCTATATTCCCTTGTTCGAAAATATAAGGGCACAGATCATGTCGTATAGCCAGCTGGAGACGACGTCTCCTGGGGCTAAATTACAGCAACATTAGTCCTAAACCAGGACAGCCATGTTACGTTGGCAAACAATCTTTACTACAAGTTATATTTTATTAAACATAACTAGTTCGGGAACTTTTTTGATGCCACCTTGTATATAACACATACAGCATGCAGACCGAACACTCCTTTCTTCACGGAGAGGGTCTACAACAGATTCAAAAATGTTCGACAGTATTGCTCATTTCACCTGTGCTGAACAACATCGGAACCAAGGATAGTCCGTATAATTTGGGCCTTCACAGTACTACGGTTTTCCCCCCTGTTAACAATGTAACTCTTACACTAAAACGGATACAGCTGTAAATACTTCAACCAGGCTAAAAAGATTTTATTTTACGATTTGTTGAGGATTTGATATTTGATCTCAGATTCCGTCTTTTTTCTATATGCGTCTGCCATATCCGTGATGAAATATTTTCTTCTCCTCTTTCTGGTTCCCGAATTCCATCTCTGCTATCTTTCGTACATCCACTGTCAATCACGTAGAAAATTATGGATTTAGCAACAAAGTCATAAAATCTCCAAAGTACAAGCTACCCTCCTTTCTCCAAGTCTCACATAATTACCTAAGTTTTACTCATTCTTGTCTTATTCATTCGTGCATTCAATTTATATTGCCTTTTCAAGGCAGTGTCAATGCAACAATAACTTCAACAATAACGTAAATATTAGTGTTAGCATTTGGCTAAGTTATAGCTTGAAAACTGTATGTATGTATGCATATAGACAGACAGACAGATAGATAGATAGATAGATAGATAGATAGATAGATAGATAGATAGATAGATAGATAGATAGATAGATGCATGTACCTGTGTACGAAGGTGTGCAGCCTAATCGTTAGGGACTATGGATACCTGTCCATATAGGTGTGCACGTGTATATGTATGTATATGTACTGAATCACAGAGGTAATTAAGCTGGAATAGAGATTAGAATCACAAAAGGCATATACTTATTGCCTGGTGTGTTTATGAACGCAAACATAGGTGCGGCTATAAATGTGTATGTATCGCCGTGGCATACCAGCAAATAGCGATTCAATTCGTCTCAGGTTCGATTCAGGTGCGTGATATTGATTAGTCACAAAAATGGCGAAATGTCAGTATTCATCACTCTTAAATTGGACCTGGGACGAGTTGTTTTGCCTGTCTATGACTTTCAGGTGTTTTTAACACCCAGTTCAATGAGAGAGTCATTCTTCGGGCGCTTTACCGCAGCGAACCGGCGAACAAGCAAAACATATACAATGAGTATGTGTGGTCGATAATGTTTACAACTCTAGCACTACTTTGAGTTCATTACTGAATTTAATCTTATGTATTCATCGTCGTGGTATCCCAGCAAATAGTTTTTACACTATTTATATATGGTCATAAGCAAGTGATTCAGTTTGTCTCGGGTTCGATTCTGGTTCGTGATACTGATAAGCCAAAAAATATCGAAACGAAGTTCGCATACTTTCACAGTAGTACCGTTTTCCCTTTCGTTACCCATACAACTCGTTCCCTAAACCGGATACAGCTGTAAACTCTCCAACCGTACTAAAACTTTTATTTTACTTTTCGTTGAGGATTTGATATTTACTCTTCCGGCTTTCTCTCATGCCTGCATCTGCCATATCCATAATAAAAGATTCTCTGTTCCTTTCTCCGGTTCCCGGATTACGACTCTGCTGTTTCCTATGTCCAATGTTAGATAAGTAGAACATTACGGATCTAGCTATATTCTCACAAAATATCAAAAATTCGGGAAGTACTTGGTACTTTACTTTCTCCAAATCGCACATAATTCCTTAAGTTCTTCACATTTTAGTCTATTCTTTTATGTATTCACTTCATATTGTTTTCTCGAAGCAATGTCAGTTCTTCCAAACATTATGTGTGGCGATGGTGCTGTGTTGCATGTCTATGTGCCTGCCTGCCTGCCTGCCTGCGTGAGTGCGTGCGTGCGGGCGTGCATGTGTTTGTACAGCCTGACTTACAACTCATACATGATCCTAACCGCAGCATAGCAGAATGGGGTCCAATCTGAGCAAAGTTGTGATTCTTCTGTTGTGAGAAAACCCATATGTTCGTTCTCTCTGGAGGTTAATAACCCGAAAATTGTTTTTTTTCGAGTTTAAAGCACTACTAGAAATGATATATTCTAATTTAAGAGTTTGGTAATAATTCTTACGTAATTATACTTTGAAGCGGAGTGTCTAAGAAATCTCATTTTTGAAAAGTATGATTCTCTCTCTCTCTCTCTCTCTCTCTCTCTCTCTCTCTCTCTCTCTCTCTCTCTCTACCTCACCCTCTCTCTCTCACTCTCTACCTCACTCTCTCTCTCTCTCTCTCTACCTCTCTCTTTCTCTCTAGCAGTGTCAATGCAACAATAACTTCAACAATAACGTAAATATTAGTGTTAGCATTTGGCTAAGTTATAGCTTGAAGAGCAGATAGTGGGAGCTGAGGAAAGAACTTTGGAGAGACGAAAGTTGCAATGTGTGTGTGTGTGCGTGCGTGTGTGTGCGTGTGTGTGTCGTTGTGTTTGTCCCGCACCACCGCTTGTCAACCGGTGTTGGTTTGTTTACGTCTCTGTAACTTAGCGGTTTGGCAAAAAAAAACAATAGAATAAGTACCAGACTTTAAAAACGTAAGTACTGGGGTCGATTTGTTCGACTAAACCCTTGAAAGCAGTGCCCCAGTATGGCTGCAGTCCAGTGACTAAAGTAGAAGGGATAGATAGATTGATAGATAGATAGATAGATAGATAGATAGATAGATAGATAGATAGATAGATAGATAGATAGATAGGCAAGCAGGTAGGTAGGTAGATAGATAGATAGATCGATAGATAGGTTTCTTTATTAGCCACACAGGGCTCAACACAGAGGGGACAAAATACAAATGTAGAGTTTTTCTTTTCGAGGGGGTCGAAAACAAAGCAGAAAAAAAACAAAAGTGGGGACAACGATGAAAAAAAAAAAACATCGCAAAACGTTTGGGGTATTTACAAAAAATACGAAAAATACAAAAAATTCCCAATAAATGGGGAGGTTATCCGTGGAAAGAAAAACCTACGAAAAGACCACGGTAACCTCGGTCTTTAGCGTCACAGTTTGTTAAATAAAATTTCTCTGTTTACAAAATTTTAAAACGTTTTATAGAATCATGGTCAAGGTGGCTTCGTCATTTATACGTGCCATTCTTGCTACATGTATCCATCTTTTTTCGAAACATTTGCTAGACAACACTTGCCTCTCTACTCTCACCTTCCTTTTCAAGTGATACTTGAAAAAGTTGATGAGAGATTGACCAGAGAGGAAAGTATTTGTCTCTAATCCTTTCAGACGCGTCCACCAGATGCATTCTTTGGCCATAGCCACAAGTACGATAAATACAGCTCTTCCTTCCCGTTTAAAGGAAGGAGGCGTGACGATATTGACGATAGACTCGGTTGATAAACCGACTCGTCCCACACGCGACAGCAGTCGTTCGACATAAGCCCACAGCTCCGAAATGGTTGGACACTGCACGAGTGCGTGCAGAACGGTTTCATCGCTCTGACCGCATCTCGGGCAGGTCGGCCCCACATTTCGCGAGCCGTGTCTATAGAGCTTATCCCGAACGGGTAGCGCCTCTCGGTAACACTGCCAGGCCAGGGATCTCTGGAAGTTGTCCATAGGTCCCGGCCCGAAAGTCGTCCTGAACAGGCGGGTCAGGTATTCCTCGTCGACGCCCAGGTTCGCCCCGAGATCGTCGTCGTACCTGCCCTCCACTAATCCCCTATAGAATGACTTCGTTGTGATGCAGCCGCTCAAGGTCGACCCGGGACGGCAAAGTTGTTGCAGAGCAACGCGACACTCACGGTGCCATTCGCCATTCCTCGGCCTCTTTTTGATCCACGACTGCAGCTCGGTCATGGAGACGAGCTGCGGGAAAGCGCGTCGCACAAACGGCGACCACACCTGCTCACCGTCGTCTACGTAGAGCCGGAGATGTCGCAGTCTCAGCGCATGTCTGCGCATCATCAACCACGGCATGCCCAGCCCTCCTTTCAGCGGGTGTTGGCAACAAACGGATCGCCTCACCATCGGAACGCTTCCTTTCCACAAAAAGCGGAAGAGGATGCGCTCCATTTCGGTGATGGCGCGATCGGGACAAGGCACGACGGTCAGGCGGTATTCGATGACGGACGCGATGTACGCGTTCGCCACCTCCGCCCGACCTTTTAGGGACAGCTTCCTCTCGGACCATTGCCGGCAGAGAGTGGCCACCCTACTCGTTATCTCGTCCCAGTTCTTCTCCGTTTGCAGGTCCGGACCGAACCAGACTCCGAGCAACTTGACCGGACCGTCCGTCCAGCGTCCCACTACTGAGGCGCTGCCGGACGGTATGGGCTTGCTTCTCCAGGTGCCGAGCAGCAAACCCACCGACTTATCCCGGTTGATTTTCGCTCCCGTCACCGCTTCGTAGTCTTTCAGCGTCTCGCCGACAAGCTCGATGTGCTCGTGGCTAGACGCTATGACGGTGACGTCGTCCGCGTATGCCGACACGCTCGTCCCGCACCCCAGTTCTCGCGGGATGCCCCTCAGCGTCGCCAGCTTCCGCAGTAGTGGCTCGAGAGTCAATACGTACAGGAGCGGCGACAGGGGGCATCCCTGACGAACCGAACGTGCAATGTCGAAGGGTCCCGATAGACGTCCATTGACGCGAACAACCGAACGGATGCCTGTGTACAAGGCAGCCATCCAGCCGCGGAAAACGGGACCGAAGCCGGCCGCTTCGAGGACGGCCTCCAAGTATCGATGGTCTACCCTATCGAAAGCTTTCGATTGATCCAAATTGATCAGGGCCCCACCCATGCCAGGTTCCTTAACTACCCTCTCTATGATGTAGCGCATCAGATGGAGGTTGTCATGGATGCTCCGGCCCGGCACGGCGCACGTCTGCTCCGTGCCGACCAGTTTCTCGATGACAAGCGCCAACCGCTTGGCTAACACCTTGGCCAAAATTTTCATGTCTGCATTGAGCAGAGTGATGGGCCTAAAGTTATCTATGGCGTCCCCCTTGTTTGGATCTTTCTTCAGCAGCGTTACCGCTCCTCGGCTCACAAAACCGGGAATGCTCCCGTTCTGCTGCCAGTTGCAGTACACGACCGCCAAGACTTCTCCAAACAAGTCTGGCATACAGTTGTAAAGCTCGTAGGGCAGACCATCCAAACCCGGAGATTTGTCCGTCGAGCAACCCGCCATCGCGTCCCTCACCTCCTCCGCCGTGATGACCCCTTCGCAGCACTCCGCCTCTCTTGCCGAGAGTCGTGGCAAGCTGTGCAGGTAGGCACTAAAGTCCACCCTGCCTTCTCGCTCGCCACTCCTCCCGAACAGTCGGGCAAAATGCCGCTGAAACGCCTCGCACATCTTGCTCGGCTCGAGCAATTCGCGCCCCTGTTCGTCTACCAGAGACCGGATGGTGGCTCTGTTACCCCGCTGCGCCTCCGCCACCCGGGCCTCTCGTGCGGCTCCAACACCTTCATTCCTCAGAGCACGCATCCTTGCCCTGACAGCACACCCTTCGTGTTTAGCATTGAAGTGTTGGTCGAGGGCCAACCTCGCCGCTAAAACGTCGGATGCGATGCCACTTCGCAATGCCTCTTCTAACTTTATCACTAGCTCCCCCTCTTCTCTGTTCCTCTCTACAGCTAGTGCCCTGCTATACCTTATTGCTTCCGCCCTCACTGCTCTCTTGAGGGCAAACCACCATTTGTTGTTGACGATGGCTCCCGTCAAAGCCCTCTTTACTAACGTGCTAATCCGGTCTCTGAAAACCTGTCTCGACGGGAAAGACGCGTTTAGTTTCCAGTAACCGGGACCCTGCCTATGTGCCTTATCTAAGTCTAGCGTACACGTCACAAGTTTGTGATCCGTGTAGCTGACTATGTGGAACTGTGGACATCCTAAACTATCTCTATCTCTTGTCCTACACACTATCCTATCTAGATACGATCTCGACGACCCAATGCGGTTGCTCCAAGTCCACGTTGGCACATTTGGGTGGTCGAGTCGGTACCTGTCAGACAACTGGAAACGTCTGAGCAGGTCTATGAGGCCTTTGCATCCCCTTCTACTTTTGTCACTCCCCACGTAGTCTAGATGCGTGTCCAAGGTAGCATTCCAATCCCCCACTAAAAGTAAGGGACGAGACGTTCCCAGGAATACTTCTAGACGTCGAAAGAAGTCTGACCGACCTGTTAAAGGAGGCACATAAACTGCCAGCAACCGAAAAGCGCCTCCATCGCTGCCGTCCACATCTAGGACAACCAGTCTACCCTCCGGGTCCGTAAATATCGTCTTTACTTGGAGATCCAGACTCTTGCGAAAAAGAACCGCCGTGCCACTACCGCCCATCCTCGTCAGACAGGGAGAAAAATAAATGTTAAACTGTCCGCCAAACATGGACTTTAGGGCCCGCGGTTCATGGAGTCTGGTCTCACTAATGGCTATGATATCCAAATTGTGTGACTTGATGTCATTTAAGAGGTACCCTTGTTTCCAAGGGGACCCTAAGCCACGCACATTCACACAACCAATCTTCACCATGATTCTATTTATACGTGTGCTTTAAAGCACAAAACAAAAGAACAGAGTGTTACTTGCCGTTAGAAAGTTTTGTTTCCTCCTTGGATTTTTCACCAAGGAGGCTATTGTACAATTTCTTGCACAAATATTTCTGGAATCCCCCTACCGAGTTGGGGTAGAGGGATTTTATTGTGTTGTGTAATGCTGGTGTTACATGAATAATTTTAATGTGTTTTGGCGGTGTTGTACGTGGGTGGTTGTTGGTTTTGATATCGTTATTTGTGATGTTTGTTTTAGAGTTGATGTAATTCATCAACTCTGTGTTTGTACTGTCTATTGCTGTTAGCATTGTTTTTTTTTATATTACTATTGGTGTTAGTAGTATTTTCGGGAGATGTGAATCTCCCTGCTTTGTTTGTGTTTGCATTTTGTTTTGTTTTCTTCTTACTGCGCTTCCTCTTTCCTTTCGTAGCTATTTTCCACTCCTCCCCACTCTCTTCATCGGATGATGGGAGATCTGAGGAGTCAGAAAGAGGTAACGGCAAATTTTGTGCGTCTGTGTGTGTTTCTGTGAATGTTTGTGTTGCTGTTTTTATTGATGTTGGCTCCTTGTTATTTATGTGTGGTGTATGTGATATGGGGGAGGGAGAGGCAGTCTTGGAATTTTCTTTTTTTTCTTCTGTTTTTGCAGTTTCTGTTGTCTTTTCTGTTGTGGTTATTGCTGATATTTCTGTTGTTGTTTTTTGCGTTGCTGGTGGTGTTGGTAGTAAGGTTTTTCTGTTGGGGGTATTTGGTAGTTGCTTCTGTTGTTGTTGTTGTTGTTGTTGTTGTTGTTGTTGTTTTTGTTTAGCGGCCAGAGGGCAGTCCTTTTTCAGATGTGCTTCGCTGTTGCATAGGTAACAGCGAGGTCGCCTGCCCTCTACCACCACATACAGCTTGTGGTCCTCTGCCAATCTAATGTTTGGAGGAATTTTCTGTGAAGCCTCCTCCGTGATGTGGAGAAGGATTTCCAGATTTTTCCCTCCCCAGTTCTTTTCCTCTCCGACCGTAATCTCCAAAATATTTGCCTCCTCCATTTCCAGGCACACGGCCGATATCAGCCATTGGGTGTCCACCTCCGATGGCACATTTTTTATCATAACTTTGGTCACTCTCTGTCCTAGATAACTCGGTATCATTACCAAGTCATCTGTGCGGAGAGAGAGTGTCGAAAATTGTTTAGCTAAATTTTCATCCAGAAACCTTACTTGCACCGTTCCAAATTTCCTTCCCCAGGTGACATGATTCTGATAAGGCCAAATTTTTCTAAGACAAACTTCAATTTTATCTGTGCTAACATTTTCTACACGTCTGGTTTTTGTGTTTACCAGTTTATAAATGATGCACTTTTTGTTTTTCATTTCTATAATATCTTTTGGGATGTTAATTCTGACATCATCTCCTTCTTTCGTAAGAAGGGATTTTGTGTCTTTTATTTGTTTTTGTGTGAATGTCACTGTTGTTCTTTTTTCCTTTAGAGCATTTGCGAAATTTGTTTTTGTTGTGCTGGCGGACATGTTCTTCTGGATATTTTTGTTTATGTTGGTGTATGTACTGCCTGGTTCAAAGGTGGTGGTAGTGGCAGCAGAGTTTGTTGAACAGGTGATGGTGTCATTGCTGACGGCCGATAACTTTACTTCCTTGTTGTTGCTGTTGTTGTTGTTGTTGTCGTTGTTGCTGTTGTTGTTGTTGTTGTTGTTGTCGTTGGTGGTGGTGATGATGGCGTCAGCAGCAGTGGTGCTTACGTCAGAGACATTTGTGACGGTTTTCACGCATGGTTTTGTAACCTTGGTTACAGTTTTGTTTTTGTTGTTGGTGTTGGTGGTGGTGGTGGTGGTGGTGGTGGTGGTGAGAGGGCTGTTAGTAGCTGTACTCACAGTCTTTGTGACGTTTATAGCAACTGCGTTCCTGTCACTGCATGAGCACGCGCTATTCTGTTCTTTTTTCTCTTCTGGCATCTGAAGCCTCGGGAAATGCTTGTCAAAAGAACAAGACAAGCGTTCCAAAATTATGTTTCTCGACATTTTTCAAATGTCAAGAAGGAAATTTTTGTATTTTGCTAGGGCCGAAACTGCCCCTGGGGGTCAATTCCTGCCCTTGAAAATACACACAAATGAAGCCTAGGTGCTTCGCAACAAAATTATTTAAAAATTCCAACAAAATGTGGACAGTAAAAGGTCAAATAAACGTTTACCTTCGCAGCCGATGTGACAGCACGTCCGTGAGAAGAGATAGGTTTCTTTATTAGCCACACAGGGCTCAACACAGAGGGGACAAAATACAAATGTAGAGTTTTTCTTTTCGAGGGGGTCGAAAACAAAGCAGAAAAAAAAACAAAAGTGGGGACAACGATGAAAAAAAAAAAAAAAAAAAAAAAAAAAAAAAAAAAACATCGCAAAACGTTTGGGGTATTTACAAAAAATACGAAAAATACAAAAAATTCCCAATAAATGGGGAGGTTATCCGTGGAAAGAAAAACCTACGAAAAGACCACGGTAACCTCGGTCTTTAGCGTCACAGTTTGTTAAATAAAATTTCTCTGTTTACAAAATTTTAAAACGTTTTATAGAATCATGGTCAAGGTGGCTTCGTCATTTATACGTGCCATTCTTGCTACATGTATCCATCTTTTTTCGAAACATTTGCTAGACAACACTTGCCTCTCTACTCTCACCTTCCTTTTCAAGTGATACTTGAAAAAGTTGATGAGAGATTGACCAGAGAGGAAAGTATTTGTCTCTAATCCTTTCAGACGCGTCCACCAGATGCATTCTTTGGCCATAGCCACAAGTACGATAAATACAGCTCTTCCTTCCCGTTTAAAGGAAGGAGGCGTGACGATATTGACGATAGACTCGGTTGATAAACCGACTCGTCCCACACGCGACAGCAGTCGTTCGACATAAGCCCACAGCTCCGAAATGGTTGGACACCGCACGAGTGCGTGCAGAACGGTTTCATCGCTCTGACCGCATCTCGGGCAGGTCGGCCCCACATTTCGCGAGCCGTGTCTATAGAGCTTATCCCGAACGGGTAGCGCCTCTCGGTAACACTGCCAGGCCAGGGATCTCTGGAAGTTGTCCATAGGTCCCGGCCCGAAAGTCGTCCTGAACAGGTGGGTCAGGTATTCCTCGTCGACGCCCAGGTTCGCCCCGAGATCGTCGTCGTACCTGCCCTCCACTAATCCCCTATAGAATGACTTCGTTGTGATGCAGCCGCTCAAGGTCGACCCGGGACGGCAAAGTTGTTGCAGAGCAACGCGACACTCACGGTGCCATTCGCCATTCCTCGGCCTCTTTTTGATCCACGACTGCAGCTCGGTCATGGAGACGAGCTGCGGGAAAGCGCGTCGCACAAACGGCGACCACACCTGCTCACCGTCGTCTACGTAGAGCCGGAGATGTCGCAGTCTCAGCGCATGTCTGCGCATCATCAACCACGGCATGCCCAGCCCTCCTTTCAGCGGGTGTTGGCAACAAACGGATCGCCTCACCATCGGAACGCTTCCTTTCCACAAAAAGCGGAAGAGGATGCGCTCCATTTCGGTGATGGCGCGATCGGGACAAGGCACGACGGTCAGGCGGTATTCGATGACGGACGCGATGTACGCGTTCGCCACCTCCGCCCGACCTTTTAGGGACAGCTTCCTCTCGGACCATTGCCGGCAGAGAGTGGCCACCCTACTCGTTATCTCGTCCCAGTTCTTCTCCGTTTGCAGGTCCGGACCGAACCAGACTCCGAGCAACTTGACCGGACCGTCCGTCCAGCGTCCCACTACTGAGGCGCTGCCGGACGGTATGGGCTTGCTTCTCCAGGTGCCGAGCAGCAAACCCACCGACTTATCCCGGTTGATTTTCGCTCCCGTCACCGCTTCGTAGTCTTTCAGCGTCTCGCCGACAAGCTCGATGTGCTCGTGGCTAGACGCTATGACGGTGACGTCGTCCGCGTATGCCGACACGCTCGTCCCGCACCCCAGTTCTCGCGGGATGCCCCTCAGCGTCGCCAGCTTCCGCAGTAGTGGCTCGAGAGTCAATACGTACAGGAGCGGCGACAGGGGGCATCCCTGACGAACCGAACGTGCAATGTCGAAGGGTCCCGATAGACGTCCATTGACGCGAACAACCGAACGGATGCCTGTGTACAAGGCAGCCATCCAGCCGCGGAAAACGGGACCGAAGCCGGCCGCTTCGAGGACGGCCTCCAAGTATCGATGGTCTACCCTATCGAAAGCTTTCGATTGATCCAAATTGATCAGGGCCCCACCCATGCCAGGTTCCTTAACTACCCTCTCTATGATGTAGCGCATCAGATGGAGGTTGTCATGGATGCTCCGGCCCGGCACGGCGCACGTCTGCTCCGTGCCGACCAGTTTCTCGATGACAAGCGCCAACCGCTTGGCTAACACCTTGGCCAAAATTTTCATGTCTGCATTGAGCAGAGTGATGGGCCTAAAGTTATCTATGGCGTCCCCCTTGTTTGGATCTTTCTTCAGCAGCGTTACCGCTCCTCGGCTCACAAAACCGGGAATGCTCCCGTTCTGCTGCCAGTTGCAGTACACGACCGCCAAGACTTCTCCAAACAAGTCTGGCATACAGTTGTAAAGCTCGTAGGGCAGACCATCCAAACCCGGAGATTTGTCCGTCGAGCAACCCGCCATCGCGTCCCTCACCTCCTCCGCCGTGATGACCCCTTCGCAGCACTCCGCCTCTCTTGCCGAGAGTCGTGGCAAGCTGTGCAGGTAGGCACTAAAGTCCACCCTGCCTTCTCGCTCGCCACTCCTCCCGAACAGTCGGGCAAAATGCCGCTGAAACGCCTCGCACATCTTGCTCGGCTCGAGCAATTCGCGCCCCTGTTCGTCTACCAGAGACCGGATGGTGGCTCTGTTACCCCGCTGCGCCTCCGCCACCCGGGCCTCTCGTGCGGCTCCAACACCTTCATTCCTCAGAGCACGCATCCTTGCCCTGACAGCACACCCTTCGTGTTTAGCATTGAAGTGTTGGTCGAGGGCCAACCTCGCCGCTAAAACGTCGGATGCGATGCCACTTCGCAATGCCTCTTCTAACTTTATCACTAGCTCCCCCTCTTCTCTGTTCCTCTCTACAGCTAGTGCCCTGCTATACCTTATTGCTTCCGCCCTCACTGCTCTCTTGAGGGCAAACCACCATTTGTTGTTGACGATGGCTCCCGTCAAAGCCCTCTTTACTAACGTGCTAATCCGGTCTCTGAAAACCTGTCTCGACGGGAAAGACGCGTTTAGTTTCCAGTAACCGGGACCCTGCCTATGTGCCTTATCTAAGTCTAGCGTACACGTCACAAGTTTGTGATCCGTGTAGCTGACTATGTGGAACTGTGGACATCCTAAACTATCTCTATCTCTTGTCCTACACACTATCCTATCTAGATACGATCTCGACGACCCAATGCGGTTGCTCCAAGTCCACGTTGGCACATTTGGGTGGTCGAGTCGGTACCTGTCAGACAACTGGAAACGTCTGAGCAGGTCTATGAGGCCTTTGCATCCCCTTCTACTTTTGTCACTCCCCACGTAGTCTAGATGCGTGTCCAAGGTAGCATTCCAATCCCCCACTAAAAGTAAGGGACGAGACGTTCCCAGGAATACTTCTAGACGTCGAAAGAAGTCTGACCGACCTGTTAAAGGAGGCACATAAACTGCCAGCAACCGAAAAGCGCCTCCATCGCTGCCGTCCACATCTAGGACAACCAGTCTACCCTCCGGGTCCGTAAATATCGTCTTTACTTGGAGATCCAGACTCTTGCGAAAAAGAACCGCCGTGCCACTACCGCCCATCCTCGTCAGACAGGGAGAAAAATAAATGTTAAACTGTCCGCCAAACATGGACTTTAGGGCCCGCGGTTCATGGAGTCTGGTCTCACTAATGGCTATGATATCCAAATTGTGTGACTTGATGTCATTTAAGAGGTACCCTTGTTTCCAAGGGGACCCTAAGCCACGCACATTCACACAACCAATCTTCACCATGATTCTATTTATACGTGTGCTTTAAAGCACAAAACAAAAGAACAGAGTGTTACTTGCCGTTAGAAAGTTTTGTTTCCTCCTTGGATTTTTCACCAAGGAGGCTATTGTACAATTTCTTGCACAAATATTTCTGGAATCCCCCTACCGAGTTGGGGTAGAGGGATTTTATTGTGTTGTGTAATGCTGGTGTTACATGAATAATTTTAATGTGTTTTGGCGGTGTTGTACGTGGGTGGTTGTTGGTTTTGATATAGTTATTTGTGATGTTTGTTTTAGAGTTGATGTAATTCATCAACTCTGTGTTTGTACTGTCTATTGCTGTTAGCATTGTTTTTTTTATATTACTATTGGTGTTAGTAGTATTTTCGGGAGATGTGAATCTCCCTGCTTTGTTTGTGTTTGCATTTTGTTTTGTTTTCTTCTTACTGCGCTTCCTCTTTCCTTTCGTAGCTATTTTCCACTCCTCCCCACTCTCTTCATCGGATGATGGGAGATCTGAGGAGTCAGAAAGAGGTAACGGCAAATTTTGTGCGTCTGTGTGTGTTTCTGTGAATGTTTGTGTTGCTGCTTTTATTGATGTTGGCTCCTTGTTATTTATGTGTGGTGTATGTGATATGGGGGAGGGAGAGGCAGTCTTGGAATTTTCTTTTTTTTCTTCTGTTTTTGCAGTTTCTGTTGTCTTTTCTGTTGTGGTTATTGCTGATATTTCTGTTGTTGTTTTTTGCGTTGCTGGTGGTGTTGGTAGTAAGGTTTTTCTGTTGGGGGTATTTGGTAGTTGCTTCTGTTGTTGTTGTTGTTGTTGTTGTTGTTGTTGTTTTTGTTTAGCGGCCAGAGGGCAGTCCTTTTTCAGATGTGCTTCGCTGTTGCATAGGTAACAGCGAGGTCGCCTGCCCTCTACCACCACATACAGCTTGTGGTCCTCTGCCAATCTAATGTTTGGAGGAATTTTCTGTGAAGCCTCCTCCGTGATGTGGAGAAGGATTTCCAGATTTTTCCCTCCCCAGTTCTTTTCCTCTCCGACCGTAATCTCCAAAATATTTGCCTCCTCCATTTCCAGGCACACGGCCGATATCAGCCATTGGGTGTCCACCTCCGATGGCACATTTTTTATCATAACTTTGGTCACTCTCTGTCCTAGATAACTCGGTATCATTACCAAGTCATCTGTGCGGAGAGAGAGTGTCGAAAATTGTTTAGCTAAATTTTCATCCAGAAACCTTACTTGCACCGTTCCGAATTTCCTTCCCCAGGTGACATGATTCTGATAAGGCCAAATTTTTCTAAGACAAACTTCAATTTTATCTGTGCTAACATTTTCTACACGTCTGGTTTTTGTGTTTACCAGTTTATAAATGATGCACTTTTTGTTTTTCATTTCTATAATATCTTTTGGGATGTTAATTCTGACATCATCTCCTTCTTTCGTAAGAAGGGATTTTGTGTCTTTTATTTGTTTTTGTGTGAATGTCACTGTTGTTCTTTTTTCCTTTAGAGCATTTGCGAAATTTGTTTTTGTTGTGCTGGCGGACATGTTCTTCTGGATATTTTTGTTTATGTTGGTGTATGTACTGCCTGGTTCAAAGGTGGTGGTAGTGGCAGCAGAGTTTGTTGAACAGGTGATGGTGTCATTGCTGACGGCCGATAACTTTACTTCCTTGTTGTTGCTGTTGTTGTTGTTGTTGTCGTTGTTGCTGTTGTTGTTGTTGTTGTTGTTGTTGTCGTTGGTGGTGGTGATGATGGCGTCAGCAGCAGTGGTGCTTACGTCAGAGACATTTGTGACGGTTTTCACGCATGGTTTTGTAACCTTGGTTACAGTTTTGTTTTTGTTGTTGGTGTTGGTGGTGGTGGTGGTGGTGGTGGTGGTGAGAGGGCTGTTAGTAGCTGTACTCACAGTCTTTGTGACGTTTATAGCAACTGCGTTCGTGTCACTGCATGAGCACGCGCTATTCTGTTCTTTTTTCTCTTCTGGCATCTGAAGCCTCGGGAAATGCTTGTCAAAAGAACAAGACAAGCGTTCCAAAATTATGTTTCTCGACATTTTTCAAATGTCAAGAAGGAAATTTTTGTATTTTGCTAGGGCCGAAACTGCCCCTGGGGGTCAATTCCTGCCCTTGAAAATACACACAAATGAAGCCTAGGTGCTTCGCAACAAAATTATTTAAAAATTCCAACAAAATGTGGACAGTAAAAGGTCAAATAAACGTTTACCTTCGCAGCCGATGTGACAGCACGTCCGTGAGAAGAGATAGATAGATAGATAGATAGATAGATAGATAGATAGATAGATAGATAGATACATTTCTTTTATTAGCCACACAGGGCTCAACGAAGATGGGACAAATACAATGTAGAGCTTTTCTTTTTGGGAGGGGGAAGGAAAAAAAGGGGGGGTCGATCAAAAGGGATCGTAGGAAGGAAAAGGGGGTAGTTCGATCAAAAGGGATCCAAAAAAAAAAGGGCGATCAATAGGGATCGTGTATCACACAGTAATGTTCTCGTGTAAAAGGAGGGGAGGACAGTTTAGGTTTGGTCGTGGAAAGAAAAGCCTACGGAAAAGACCACGGTAACCTTGGTCAATATTCTCATTGAAGAAACTATAACAGTAAGTGACTCTCTTTTGCCTTTTTGTTTTCTTTTTTTTTTCTTGGATTTTTTTTTTTTTTAGTTCATAGGGTTATGCTCAAGATGGCTCCGTCGTTCACACGTGCCATCCTTGCTACATTCACCCATCTTTTTTTTTTGAAGCATTCACTAGACAAGACTTCCCTTTCTACTCTCACCTTCCTCTTCAGGTGATACTTGAAGAAGTTGATGAGAGATTGCCCAGAGAGGAAAGTCTTTGTCTCTAGACCTTTCAGACGCGTCCACCATACACATTCTTTCGCCATAGCCATAGATAGATAGATAGATAGATATCGTTTAATAACAGTTTGATTTGGTTTCATGCATCTTAAAGTTTCATGGCCTTGTAAAATAAACCTAGCTTTTCAAGCTTAGATATTTGGATGAATTATTCACTCAAGTCGGCACTGGACAGTCTCTGATCATTTACATCGTTTATGCGTTTATTCCACAATTGAAACAATAGTGAAAGTAGCTGAGAGAATGTCTGTCTGCTTAAAAACTACGCCACTGTCTGTGTGTGACTGTGTAGCAGCTGACGGATGTAGAAATCTCTAGTTTGGAAAAAGAAAAGAAACCACAAAAGCTTATTTGTTGCTGGGTGCGCGCTGACAGAAATTTGCTCCTGAATGTTTTAACTGAGACATTTATTGTTATTGTTCTAAACAATTTCCACTTCCACGGTATCAGCAATTCAACGGATATCTTAAATCGGTAATCCTTATAACGGATTTTCATTTAATCTTCACCAGTTGTAATATTTCTTCTGTTTGTCCCTGTTTATTTTGCGCTGGTCCCGCTTGGGAGGCGTTACACCATCACTCGATTGACACTGTATAATGTTTATCAATAATTCTAAATATAGAGGTGTAACGTATTCAAACTGATATTGCATTATATTGATATTCGTGTCTTAAATCTATCCAAGCAGTTTTATAATTTCTGTTCGGTTATTTACGATATTACATTAGATGGATGAGAAGTGATCAATTATATTAACATGTGTTTTTAGTACTGGCTCCGTGATTGTTTTGTAATTTAATTGCGCTTATTGAAAAGTGGTCCCAGCAAAGAAATATGTTATATATACTTATCCGATAGAAGACGTTAAAAAAATGATATGTCCACACCTACCCAGGGTGGAGAAATGAGCTAATCTATAAACCGCTGCACACGGATGGAGTAGTAAACTACTCTACAGCCTTGTTAATTTTTTTTTTTTCATGTCACCATCGCTGATATGAAAACTAAATTAGAAATATCCAGTTGTGTGTGTTCGCTTGATTTGGTTTCGATTCTCGCTATTCAACTACAAAATAGACATCGATGTTTATTTTTATAGTCAACACTTAAGCGATCCCCTCATCCCTTCGTTTACATTCCTTCTAAACAGGTCGTCTGTTAATTTACTTGCATTTATAAAAATAACCTTTACTGCAGAGCAATTGCTTTTGTGTGCTAGATAATACACATTTAACGTATCCATACATGTGTATGTGTATGCACGTGGGTGTGTATATCTGCTATTTCCTGTACACGAACAGTTTAACATAATAATAAATTCACGTTTGTCGCAGTAACTTTATTCTAACATCGTAAATAAGTTTGCATCATAGCAATTACTACTAGTTCCGAATAGCTAGCTAGTTGGAGACAGACAGACAGACACATAGATAGATAGATAGATAGATAGATAGATATGTTCTCTAAGGTGCATACCTACACACACACACATATCTCTCTCTCTCTCTCTCTCTCTCTATATATATATATATATATATATATATATATATATATATATAGCAAGTGGCTATATATATATATATATGAAGGGTGTCAGATACATGAAGGGTGTGACAGGTGCTTTGTGTTAACAGATCCACCTTTGTTCGACCTGCTATAGAAAGCAACCAAATCACACTCTACCGTTTTAAATCAAGATACATTGACCAATGAATGTAGCCTTTGATTTACAAAAGATGAGATGGTCACAGCTGGACTGCCTTAGATTTTAGGTCTGCTCAGTCATGCCTAGCTTACGGCTAAACAGCAGCAATTTTTCAAATATGGTTTCATTGTTACCCACCACTGAGGTAGTGGAGGGGTTAGAATCAGTAGAGCATTGGAAAAAATGCATTGCTGTATTTGTCTTGGCTCTTTATGTTCTGAGTTCAAATCCCACCAAAATCAACTTTGCCTTTCATACCGCCAGGGTACACAAAGTACTAGTTAAGTATTGAAGTCAATTTAACTGATCAGCCCCTCCCCTCAAAATAGCAGCCCTTGTGCCTAAATTAGAAACATTACACACCATTGTGATAGTGAACTGGTTGAATCATTAGAATTAGATAAATATACCTTGTTTTGGGTTTTAACATCAAAAGATACCTTAGGAATGAGAACCCAAGTTTGAAATTTCCCCAAGACACCTGATGAAGGCTGAAGAGTATATCAGCCGAAACGTTGTGTTAATAACAAACAAGATGAGGACAAATATCCGTCAATTGTAAATAATGTAAATAATTCCTCATCTCTCAAATATAGAACTGTAGAAACTCTTTTGTCTTTCTGCAGACATTCTAGTACTGGTGGCATGACAAAATGTACCCAGTCCATGCTATAATCTAGTTAGTGTTAGGTAGGACATCCAGGTGTAAAATCCATGTTAAAAGTAGAGGATGAAGCAGGTAAGCTGGATGTCAGATCTAAGAGAGAAGACTGCTGATACGGTTATATGATGTGTATGGATGAGGACAGCTGCATAAAGAAGTGCCAGTCTCTAACTGTGGAGGGAACCTGTGGAAGAGGTAGACTCAGGAAGATGTAGGACAAAAAGGTGAGAAATGATTGTCAGATGCTGAGCCTCATAGAGGAGATGACAAGGGACTGAGACAACTGGCTATTGAGAAGATACATCAACCTAAGTGAAATCAAGGCCATGTCCCCACCCGTTCACACACAATTTGTCCCCCATCAAAACTACCCTCACAACCCATCTTCCTAACACCCCTCTCCCTGACCATGATCATCACTGTTGCATGTTCCTCCTCTCTCCCTCATGTCTACCTACAAACACTATGCTCTCATATATCTACCATAACCCCACACTCTCAGTCACTCCAGTTTCTCTCACCATCACTTGCTACTATCATCTTTAAACATCTCCCCTCACACTCTTAGAGCCTCTCTGTACCACTTATGTTTACTCCCGTTGGACCTTGTGGGTATGTCCTGATACTTCACTACCATCTATTTCTCCTTTGCTCTGTCTCTCTATTTTTCACTCTTCTATCTCTTCTATAGTAAGACACCTGTTTTTGTCATTCTAATATACTTAAACCTTCAGCTGACACTCCAGCACAAAGCCACCTCTCTCAGAACCACTCCCTCTCCCAGCCAAGGAGTCTTTGTCTTGCAAATTACTTGGCAACCCTGCTGGTACTGGTACCACATAAAAAGCATCCACTACACTCTGTGAGGTGGTTGGCCTTAGGAAGGGCATCCAGCCACCGAAACCATGCCAAAGCAGACAATGGAGCCTGGTGCAGTTCTGTGACTTGCCAACTAATTTCAAACTGTCCACCCCATGCTAGCATCAAAAATGGATATTAATTGATGATGATGAGAAAGAGGATAATTAAGGCAGCAAATTGCCAGAATCATTAACATGTCAGACAAAATGCTTCACAGCATTTCTTCTGACTCTTTATATTCTGAATTCAAATTTGCCTTTCATCCTTTTGAGGTTGATAAAATAAAGTACATGTCACATAGTAGAGACATTGGTATCAACTAATCCCTCTCTCCCCCAAAATTTCTGGCCTTGTGCCAAAATCTGAAACAATCGTTATTATTATTATTAAGGCAGCGTGCTGGCAGAACCGTTAGTATGCCAGACGAAATGCTTTGCGGTATTTCATCTGACACAACGTTCTGAGTTCAAATTCCATCGAGGTCACCTTTGTCTTTTATCCTTTCAAAGTCAATGAAAAAAGTACCAGTGGAGTCCTGGGGTGATGTGATCGACTGTCTCCTTCCCCAGGTGTTGTTGTTG
>NC_142939.1:50123866-50141366 GCF_046866305.1 Octopus bimaculoides | reverse complement strand
AAAATCCCTTCTGTGTAAACAGGTTACATGGTTGGTGACAAGAAGAGTAACCAGCTGTAAAATCCTGTTTCAGATGATTCCACATCAAACTCCCTGCTAGCAAAAAAAATGGACATAAAACAAATGAATGAAGAAACTTTATTTCTAAAGAAATAGAGTGGCCTCTTCTTAAGCGTGTCCTGTATCCAAAAATGTCCTATTCTTCAATGTTCCTTATTCCTGAAAGTATCCTATTCTAAAGGGGTTCTATGTCTGAAATTATCTTCCCTTAAAGGTGTCCTACTCTTGAAAATGTCTTCTACTAAAGATGTACTGCTTCTAAAACTGTTCTCTTCTTTTAAAGGTGGAAAATAAGATTAGTAAAGTATAGAGATTCCTAATAATATTTGCAGTAAAACCTCTTCAGCAAGTAACACCTCTTCAAAAGGTATGCTGAGCAGACAGAATTCTGAATGACCAGGTGTAAGCTTGTTACATCCTATTCATTTGTGTCTGCTGCTACATTCTGAGTTCAAATTCTGCTGAGATTGACTTTGCCTTTCACCCTTTGAGGGTTGATAAATTAAGTACCAGTAAAACACTAGGGTCGATGTAATCAACTAGTCCCTTCCCCCAAAATTTCAGGTCTTATGCCTACAGTAAAAAAGATTATTATTATTATTATTATTATTATTATTATTATTATTATTATTATTAAGGCAAAATCAACAAGGAAACATAAGTAGTGCCTTGTGATAGTTATGCCCTTTTACATTTCAAGTTCAAATTTCCTCCCATACCCACCCAAGGACAACTTTGCCTTTCATCCTCCATTCGTTGACAGAAATAGGTACCAGTGTTGTAGCAATAGAAGAATTATCCCCTCAGCTTTGTTTTATCACTAGTTTGTTTCATCTTTTCATTTAGTTTCAAGCTCCACCTTAAAACAAATTCCTTTTCATATAAAAAAAAAAACCCTACCTTTATCAAGCTTTATTCTGCACCAAGCCCCTTTCTACACTAAACTCCAAGGTCCATTTTACACCCAGCTCCTATCCCACACTAAATCCCATCCCATCCTCCATTCTATATCAAGACATACCAGAAGCTTAGCCCCTTTCCATATGAAACCCCCAGTCCTACAAGACCTCTCCCATATCAAACCTCATCCTACACCAAGTCCCATCCCACACCAAGCCCTACCTCTCACCAAAGCCCCATCCCACACCAAGCTTCCAGCCTATACTAGACCCTACCCTACATCAAGGACCATCCTTCTTCTATACAATTCTCCCTACCAATATATGTGCTGCCATCACCAAACACCCAGGCACTATAGAACACCAATCCAGAGCACCACTAGAACATATCATAGAATACTACGAGATAATAACCTGCTAGAAATAGCAACCTAGTCCTAGTTTGGTCTTAAAATAGATAAGAACACAGAAAATGTATTCTTAGATGCTTTTCAAAAGATGTGATCGTCATAGCTGGAATGTCTTTGATTATAGGTCTGCAAGATTAGAGCTGACTCGGGGCTAAACAACAACAGACTACAGATAGCAGACAAAATATATTTCCAGACTGTCACCCATACAATGAACCAGTGCATGGCATGGTGCATAGTGGTGTGGTTATACCACTCTAGTATGTTGTCTATAATTTAGTCATACACCCCGCTCTATGATGTTGCATATAGTGTGATCATACACTAGTGTATATACCACTCCATGATGTAGTGTATAGTGTAGTCATACATCAGACTTACTCCTCTCCATGATGTTGTGTGTAGTGTGGTAATACACCCCACTCCATGATGTGTATAGTGTGGTCATACACCAGATTTATACCATTCTATGGTGTAGTGTATAGTGTGGTCATACACCAAACATAAACCACTCTATGGTGTAGTGTGGTCATACATAACAGACATAATTATTGAATATCTGGAGTGCTAAATCTATGAATCACTTAGTCCTTTTGACCAGTTAGTTTTGTGCCAGAGTGACCAGTTACCTTGAGCCCATACCTTTGATCAGGTAGGGCTGACCAAGAGACAGGTAGGTTACACAATAACAAGAACAAGAAACTTATTGATAAACTCATAACAATCCTACACAAAACTCTGAAGAATTACACCCTGCCTCTATCTCTCTCTCCCTCTTCCTTTCTCCCTCTCTCCTCTCCTTGTTCTCCATGCTCCCAGCTGATGTTTAACTGCCATGGAATGTGTGTTATCTAATGATAGCAGGTTCTAATCTATATACTGGCTTCGTTGTGGAATGCATTCAGTAAAGATTCAGCCAGAACAAAGGAGCTATGGAAATATTTCTGCTGCATAAATCATTAAATGAATATTTTACCTTATTCTAACATACTCCTGCATTCCTTAACACTTCACTTCCTCTCTTTTTCTCCACATTTCCCTCACACAACCCGTTACTATGTTATTGTAGCTCTTACACACACACAAAAACATATATATATATATATATATATATATATATGTGTGTATACACATACATACACTTATATTTGGAATGTTATGGCCACTGACTGATTCCAAACAGCACCTAGCCCAACAACTGCATGCACCCTCCCCCCACACACACACCTACATTGATGCATACATACATGTGTGTGTGAGTGTATATATATATATATATATACTCTTTTACATTCTGTAGTGGAGTCAGGGCTGGGGTGATTCATCAGGATGTTATAACTGACAGCCAGAGTGAGTGAGGTGGTCAGCCGTCTTTGCTAACAGCCCTGTACTGTATACATTAATCTCTGCCTCTTGTTAGCTCAGTCTGCATAGGTGAAGTGCAGTTGACCTCTGTAAGCTCAGTACATAGAGAAAGTGAAGTTGGGATATTCATGCTTTTCACATAAAATAATTACTGAAACCAGTAAAACAGCTACTTTGACTGGGTATTGAACTTGAGTTGCAGAATCAGTTTTCTGGCAACTTTCACTGCTAAAACTACAACAATCATTACAAAACACACACACACACACACACACTTAATAAACCTCTGTTTTTGTTTAGCCCCAGGTCAGCCCTGCTTAGATAGACCTGTGATGAAGGGCATTGAGGCATAACTATCTTATTTTGTACATTAAGGACATTTCCCTTATGCCATTTCTTGCTTAACCCTTTCGTTACCGTATTTATTTTGAGATGCTCTGTTTCTTTGAATTACTTTAAATATAACCAAGAATTTAGTAAAATAACTTACTTATCATTCAGCTAGTGTTAGGAACATAAATTGTGACTAAGGTTCGGTAGAAGATTTTAATTCAAAACTTATAAAAACAAGACATTTGTACTCAGAGCCAGAGCCAGTTTCAGCCAGGTTGGTAACGAAAGGGTTAAGACAGTAGAGCGAAGTTTGCAAAAGGTTTTGGCTGCTACCTTTCGCTACTCCAATGATGGCCATTCATCAAAAAGATTCTGCCTTAAAGGAATGATGTAATAATTCATATCTGATCAGAGCTAACACTTTGAAATAATTTTTTTTTTTTAATTACCTAAATAATACAGCTTTAATTATTTACCTTACATTAATTATCTCCCTTGAATACAAAATCTAGTATCACGCTCTCTTGAACTGGTAGTTCATTCATGTAAACAGCAAACATGATTTCCTAAATGTGCTTTTCTACAAATGTTGAGAAAATAGGATATTGTAGGAGATATGTGAGCCTTATTGATAATGCCATGGTCATTTCAGGTGACCTGAAGTTGTTTAAAAATGGCATCACGGGGCCAGCAGGAGACCACTCGGCTGAAACAGAATATGGAATCCCAGATGGAGCGTTTGGTACAACAGTTAATAGATTTGGAAGAATGCAAGTAAGTGAACTGCATATTCTTTATCTGTCATATTTTGTTTTATACTACTTCTGTCAATACTACTACTAACAACAGCCAACTGCCACTTTAAAAAAATATCATTATGCTTCAAATCTCAACCACAATTAAAAGAATATCTATAAGAAAACTAATAGATGTTTTTACTAGTAACATGTCACAGGTGAATCCAAAGACCCAGTAATCAACAACACAATATCATTAAAAAAAATATTCAAAATAACATTGTTGAATTGTTAAATACTCACACACACACACACACACACACACACACACAAATATATATTCGTCAAACTGATGCAAATCCACAAATTTGTGAGAGCGCAATAGTTATTTGAATCAATCCTGCTTATGTTACTGGTATTTTAATAATTCCAGAAGAAAAACAGTTTTAGGTTGACCCCAATGAGAATTGAACTCGCAACATAAAGAGAGTAAAATATATATGCTGTATTTTTCTGGCATACAGGTCAATATGGTATATCGTGTAAACATGTAATCTTTCCAAATCCTGTTGCATTTTACGTGGAATTTTTGGTCCTTCATAGTTTTATCTTGGTGTATAAGTCAACCCACATATTTTTAACTGTAAATTTTGGTCTGAAATATTTAACTTGTATGCCAGAAATTATGGTATTTGTTACATTTTTAACACAATCCCACCAGCTTTATATTCCTTTTCTCATTTTTGTTTTTCTTTTGTTTCTTTGTGGCATTTGGCTACACTGACCTGAATTCTACTGAAATCTTTGCAGAGATGAATTGGAACCAGAAGAATATCAAGAGACCAAGGATGAGACTTTGGATCAATTAAAAGAATTTAAACATTCTCTTGACAAACTGTTGCAAGGCAATTTAAGTCTCGTTGATGAACTAAATGGCATGCAGTTGGTGAGTGGTTTTACTGTGTTGAAAGGTCATTGGTAAACAATTTGTATGACAATGGTGAGTGACATTCTAATTGGTAGATAGGACAGCTAACTTGCTATCTAGCTGGCTGGAGAAATAGCCAGATTGGTAGATAGATTGTTGGATAATTAATCGACTTAGTTGTCATGTAGCTAATTAACTGGTTATCTTGCTAGCTGGACAGATTGCCAGATTGGTAGTTAGGCTGTTAGATAACTAATTGATTAGGTCATGTAGTTAACTAACAGGTGGTTAACTTGCTGAACAAATCACCAAATAAGTAGATTGTTTGGTAACAAATTGATTCAGTTGTTATATAGTTAATTAACTGACTATCTAGCTAACTGGACAGATATCCAGATTGATAGGTAGATTGTTAGGTAACAAATTGATTAGGTTGTTATATAGTTAACTTGCTATCTAGCTAGTTGGACAAATAGCCTGATTGGTAGATAAATTGTTAAGTAACAAATTGATTAGGTTGTTCTACAGTTACTTAACAGGCTATTTAGCTAGCTGCACAGATAGCCAGATTGGTAGATAGATTGTTAGGTAAAAAAATTCATTAGGTTGTTAAAGTTAATTAATTGGCTGTCTAGCTAGCTGATATCTACATTATTGTATTGAAATCAATATTACATCTATATTATACTAAAATCAATTCTATGTAATATTGATTTATACTGAATATAAATATTTATAAATATATTATAGGCACAAGTGTGGTTGTGTGGTAAGAAGTTTTCTTCTCAAGCGCATAGTTTCAGGTTCAGTCCCATCATATGGCACTTTGAGCAAGTCTTCTGCTATAGCCATAGGCTGACCAAAGTCTCGTGAGTGGATTTGGTAAAGGGAAACTGAAAGTAGCTCTTTGTATTGATATGTGTGTTTGTTTGTCCCCACTCTCATTTGACAACCAGTATTGGTTTGTTTATGTTCCCCATTACTTAGCAATTCAACAATAGAAACTAATAGAGTAAGTATGACTTAGAAATATAAAATAAGTCCTGAGGTCCATTTGTTTCCCTAAACCCTTCAAGGTGATGCCCAAAGCATGGCAGCAATCCAGTGAATGAAACAAGTAAGAAGATAAAAATACCATTCCACTAAAACCAATGCTGTACAATGGAATGTTATATAGAGTCATGTCCATGTTTTCTTATCCAGGCCATTCAAGCTGCAATCAGCAATGCTTTCAAGACCCCAGAAGTCATTCGGCTTTTTGCTAAAAAACAACCAGACCAACTACGGCAGAAATTATCAGAGGTCAGCCGGACTTTTGTTTTATTTTGATATTATATACATGCACATGCACACATGTATCTATATAAATATATACATGTGTGTGTATACATACATATACATACATATATATATATATATATATATATATATATATATATATATAATATTAGGGACAAAATCCAAAATTACAGGTAAAAACTCAATTAAAATCAATTTATAAAAAATTAAAATTAAATTGAGCTTTATAGATAAAATATATATAAAATATATAGTTTTAGGGAAAATAACCAAGTTTCAAGAACTCATCGATTTGAAAATTAGTTATGAAACACGTGTAATCATTTTATTATATTTATCTTATGATATTTACTTTGCTTTATATTATACTCATTTATTGTGCTTTTAATTGTTAATTTTTCTATATGTGATAGTGGATTTTCATCGATGAGTTCTTGAAACTTGGTTATTTTCCCTAAAACTATATATATATAGATATATATATATATATATATATATATATATGCATACACACATAACTATTTCTCGGATACTGTGATTATATGCAAGTAAAACTGCACATATTCCTTTCCCACTTTTTGTGCTCCCTGTAATCCTTCGTGGAACCACTTCCCAGTCCAGGACATTGCCCCATCTGATTATCATTTATTCTGCAGTCTTCAAAATTATTTGGATGAAAAAAATATAAATTCTGTAGACAAGGTCAGAACAGTACTGGATGAGTATTTTTCATCACAGACAAGTGAATTTTGGAAGAGCATTGTAGAAAATGAAGGAGTGTATATTTTAGATTAAATAAGAACTTTGTTTATCTTAATTTTGAAATATAAAAGAAGTATAAATAAGCCGCATTATTTATGGGATGACCCAATATCTTTCAACAGCTAAAATACCCCACTTCCACACAGCTGCATACTCATCTATAAATATATAACTTTGTAATTAGTTGTATGTAATTGTACTAGTAGAAGGATTGTTTCAGATTTGATAACAATCTAAAATATTGTAGGCTGGAAAAAAAGAAATGAAATACCAAAAAGAGTTACAGCAGAAAAATAAAATTCTCTAAAGCAGAACAACATGCTAGCCTTCACCTCAGTTTTTGAGAAAACTGTTTAACTGTGATCTATGAAAAATCTTTAGTAAAAAAAAGCTCCTAATTATTGAATAATTGTCTAATTATTGGTCAACTGTGTAACTATTGGTTAGTCGTGTCGCCAACTGTTCATAGTATAACCATTGGGCAGTTGTCTTGTCATTAGTCAGTTTTCTATTATTACAGTTGTCGGACCATTGGTCAATTATCTAAATACTGGTGAGATGTCTTACTGGTTAGTTGTGGAAACATTGATTCAGTTCTTGAAACACTGGTCTCTAACCCTTTGATATGAACCTGTCTGAGACCATCCCTGATTTGATGATACAAACTTCTTGTTTTCAAGTGATCTAAATTAAAAACCTTCCCTCAAATTTTCAGGTTAATTTATTTTGCAAACACCAGATCAAAAATATAACCAAATTTTGCTAAATTTTTCATCATGTCCAAAATTAACTGAAACTAAATCACTAATTGCTCTCTAACTTTTGCTCTGGCATCTAAGTATTGATCAGTTGTTTGTATTTGCTTTTTTTTTTGTTTATTTTCTTTTCTTTGAGATAGATTCAACGCGATACTAAAATTGGTAAAATACCTGCTGACCAAGCCAAACAACAGACTGTGGAGATTCTGACAGCATTGAAGAATCTGGGAGAGGAACTAACATCCGACGAATCATCTTATTTACTGAGTAACTCAAGTGCCTCAATGAAACAGTTTGAGGAAGTTGCCATGACGATGGGCAAGTATTGCACTTTGACATTTGTCCTTTGTTGTGTTAAGTTGACTTGCTGGCAGAGTTGTTAGAGCATTGGATGAAATGTTTTGTTGTATGTCTTCCAATTCTCTGTGCTTTGAGTTCAAATCCCACCCAGGTCAATTTTCCTTTCATCCTTTATGAGTCAATTATAAAAGTGCCAATCCGCATCAATGGCTTGGCAGAACTGTTAAAGGACCGGCTGAGATACCTTGTGGTATTTGTTTATTTGTTCTGGCCCTTTGAATTCTGACAACACTGATGCCTAACTGTGTCAATGGTGTTAAAAGAGGAGGCTTGCATGCATGGGAAACCACTTGTCACCCTCAAAAAATCTTGGCCTGACCTGTACAGATACACCATGTAGATTCATGGTTAAGCCATGGGGAAATATTACCTTGCTTGGAAATGAGCTAGGTAATGGTTAGCAACAGGAAAGGCATGCAGCCATAAAAAATTTGCCTCAAGAAATTCTCTCAGACCGATGCAAGCATGGAAAAGTGGACATTAGATGATGATGACCCGTGTGTGTGCGTGGGGATGGGGGGTGCATGGGTGTAGGTGTGTTTGTGCCTCCTGGTCTTATCATTAAATGTCAGTTGTCCATCATTTCCAATTTTCCATGAAAACATGTCTGACCAATAGGGAAATATTACCTTGCTTGGAAACAGATGAGGGTTGGTGACAGGAAAGGCATTCACATTTGGAAGGGCATCCAACTGTAAGCACCATGCCAAAGCAGACTTCACCGGTGCTGGTGCCACATAAAAAGCACCCAGATCACTTTGTAAAGTGGTTGGCATCAGGAAGAGCATCCAGCCATAAAAACTATGCCAAAACACCTTGCCTGTGCTGGTGCCATGTAAAAAGCATCCAATCCACTCTGTGAAGTGGTTGATGTTAGGAAGGACATCAAGCCATAAAAACCATGCCAAAACAGACCTAGCTGGAGCTGGTGTCATGTATAAAGCACCCAGTCCACTCTGTAAAATGGTTGGCATCAGGAAGGGCATCCAGTCATAAAACCATACCAAAACAGTCAGTGAAGCCTGATGCAGTCTTCTGGCTTATCAGCTCCTGTCAGACTGGCATGGAAAATGAGCATTAAACAATAATAATAATGATAATAATAATAACAGCAATGATGATGATGATGCTGCTGGTGATGATGATGATGATGATGTTGTTGTTGTTGTTGTTGTTGTTGTTGTTGTTGTTGAAGCAGCAGCATAGAGCTACATGTTGTCAACTAATAATCCAACCATCACAGTTCTACATCCAGCTATAATCTTGCCCCTTTCTGTGTGTTGTTTGTGTTTCGTTAGGAAGAAGTATTTACAACATTCAAAGTTTTGTTTCCCACTGTTTAATGTTTCTTTTATATATATATATATCTGTTTCTGTTTTGGGGCATTGTACATATGTTTTATTGATTGTCTTTTTTTTTCTTTTTTTTTTTTGCTACACTAGGTGGCGGTGCTGCATTGAAAGTTGCTGGGAACCAAGTTCAACAGGCAAATAAATGAGCAGTTCAACTCCCTTTTTTCTCTCTCCCTATCTCTCTCAATCTATCTATATCCTTCTTTCTCTTCCTCTCTCTTTGTGTCTGTATATATATGCATGTGTGTGTGTGTGTGTGTGTGTGTATATATATATATATATATATATATATATATATATATATATATATATATATATATATATATATATATATATACATACATATATATATACACACACATACATACACAGAAATGAGACCTTCCTTCTCACAAACATGCACTCAGTATGCATACATATTAACATAAACACACACACACATATATCTTGCTTGAAATACTTATCTACGCATTTACATATGCTGAGGAAACTGCTGATGTTAATATTCATACACATGCCCACATACTGATATGCATACATATATATATATATATATATATATATATATATATATAAAGAAAGTAAGACACAAAAGTGTGTATGTTAGTGGGCACCACTATATATATACATATATATATATATATATATATATACAAACATAGATATATTATACTTATATATATATATATATATATATATATACAAACATAGATATATTATACTTATATATATATATATACATATATATATATATATATATATATATATATATATATATATATATATATATATATAATATATATATATATATATATATATATATATATATATATAGTGGTGCCCACTAACATACACACTTTTGTGTCTTACTTTCTTTTTCATATTCTAATATATATATATATATATATATATATATATATATATATACTGTCTTATGCATGCATACACTCATGCTCTCCCACATGTACACCCTGCCCACCATCCCATGTATACACATTCCTCCATATGTACACACTCACACAGACACATGCTTATTGATATGAACACACACACTCACTCTCCCAAATAAGCACACATACACAAATACACACATTCAAGTGTACAATCACACACATACACACACACACAGACATATCCCTTCACATATTGTTGACCCCTAAGAAGTCAGTACGAGGTTGTTATATAAGAAACCCCACAAAAAGTAACTGTATTCTCCTAAGATGGTTAGCACCAAACACTACAGAATTGATATTCTAAAGGAAATGGACGATAAAGAGAATCCCAAGACTGCCTCATACCATTCCATGTTGCCTCTTTTACTAATTTCTTCATTTTTTTTTCTCTTGTTTCTTTTCATACACATACATTATGCCACACACTTCCATATATGTCTACCCACATACACTCACATATATGCGCACACACACACACACACATATATACACACACACTCATACATACTTGCACATGTACACACACACACACACACACACACACATGAAGTTAAGGTACTAAACTACTGACCGCATAGTTATGAGTTCAAACTGTACTGCAACCACTTTGTAAGATCTATTGGACATGGGCCATAACTTATGCTTAGCTCAGTTTACTTGGCTGGCAAACAGACAAAGACATTTCATATTTTATGTTTCAACAAAAGCAGAAATGCTTTAAGAGTAAGGAACTTGACTGCTGATCACATGGTCTCAAGTTCAAACCACACTGCAGTTGCTGAGGTAAGACTAGGCAAAGACGTATGCATTCTAAATACATATGAATGCATGCACGTACGCACACACACACACACACACACACACACACACACACATTCATTCATATGAATACAGTCACACCACTACTACAACAACCACATTGCTATCTTCACTCTACTACCACCTTCTGCACCACTATTCTACTACTGTTGCAACTACCACATTGTTACCCTCACCACACTGCTACCTTCACCACCACTACTACCACCACACTGCACCATTATTCTACTACTGTTGCAGCCACCACATTATTACCCCATCACTACTACCACCACCACCACCACCAACACACCAAACTACAACTATCATGGACACTGCTTTCAGTTCTTCTTTGCCAACAACCTTTACATTCTGATTTCTGCTTGAACTTGCCTTCAGAATCTCTGTCAGAGATTCCACACATTTCGTGTCAACTGTTAATCAATGCAAGAATTTAGTGACTTCAAATTACAAATAAACAGTTTATTAGTTTCTGCATTAAGCTACATGTTACTTCAGCGGCACGTAGTTTAATTAAATCAAACTGTCCCCTTGTCTCCCCCTCCCAGTAACTTCCATTTTATTTGTTGTTGTTGTTGTTTTGTGTGTGTCTCTTTACAATATGAGTTCAAATCCTCTGCCTTTCACCGTTCTGAAAGCAATAAAAGTAATTACAAATTACTCCATTACATCTCTCTCCGCCAAAGTTTAACAATCTTTTTCCCATTGAAAAATCAGCATTATTATGTCTACCAGTTTGTGCATGTGTGTGTGTGTCTTGTCATAATTACCCTATTATTCCAGATTATTACAACTCAGTCTTGGATACAGGGTATGTTCCCATAGAATTTGCCATATTTGACAGCTTACAAGGTGCACCTCAAATCTGGCAGATTAGATACGAAGGGCTAAAGAAAATCTGCTGTAATAATCTAACTGTAGAAAACTTGCTTCAACAAACCCCATCTGGCCTGTACAAGCATGGGAAAAATCTGCTTTCAAAGATTATGATAATACCATTATGTTACTGAGCAATAGGCAGAGGGGAACAATTTTAATTTGTGCTGGCCTCTTTATATTTCCATCGAAAATTTCATCAGCCAGTAGTAGTAGTAGTAGTAGTAGTAGTAGTAGTTGTAATAGTAGTTAAGGTATGTTATCCCTTTATTGGTGATCCTTGTTTTTAGTTTTTGATGTATCTGATCATTGTTACTATTATTGTTGTTATTGTCACCGACAGACTGTCAGTTATAACTTCTCTTCCCATCCCATCCCATCCCACTTTTCAAACTATGGTGCCCGTGGGGTGGGGGATATGCCAAATGAAATATTACTTTGATGACAATCAAAGTTTTAGTGGTCTATGTGTATAAACAAATGTGATGATATGTTTATATGTATGTATATGTTATTTAAATTTTGTGTTCCTTCTGTGATAAAAGAAAAATGTGTGCACACTTTAGTGAATTCTTCAGTTTTATGTAGTAAACCAATGAAAACTGATGTCTAATTTTGACACAATGCCAAGTTGTTTGCAGAGACAGTCCTCACCCCGACCCCATAGTCATTTGAATTAATCCCAATGGATTTCAGACTCCAAAGTTAAGACACACAAATACTGCCTGGCAATTTAGTCTACTACTACTGTTTTAGCACCTCCACTACTCTTGATAAACTTTAGTGTGTCTCTGATGTCAGATTTAATAAATTCGTTCCTTCATGTAACATATTAATGGTATACCATTGTTTCGCTTAGCACTAGTTGTAGCTATTTTTGACAATGAATCTACAGAAAGTGGATTTCTTTTGAATAAATTTATTTTAATATGTTGTGTATGTACATGCATCTGAGTGTGTTTGTGTGTGTGTGTGTATTCATGAGTAGAATGTCAGAAAACACATGTGAGTAGAACATCAGAAAAAAATGCCTTGCAGCATTTGTTCTGGCTCTTTACATTCTGCTACATAAATAAGTACATAATCTCCCTCAAATCACACCCTAGTGTCTTTTTTAAAAAACAAAAAAAAAAACACAAGTGCTATATTGACTAATGTAGGCTTAGGTTCATTGTGCTTTGGTAAAAGACGGGATGGCCATTGTTGGAATGTCTTTGATCAATCATAGGTTTGTTCAATCAAGGCTGGACTGGGGTTCAGCAATAACAACAACAGCTTCAAAAGGAGACAAAGTCCTGCAAAGTTGGAGACATAACTAGACACAGCATGACAGCCATCAATCCACTACTTCTGTTTGCTCCTCCTGTTTTCTTATGTTAACAATAATAATAATGATAATAATAATAATAATAATTATTATTATCATTATTATTATTATTATAAGGCGCAGGAATGGCTGTGTGGTAAGTAGCTTGCTTACCAACCACATGGTTTCGGGTTCATTCCCACTGCAGGGCACCTTGGGCAAGTGTCTTCTACTATAGCCTTGGGCCGGCCAAAGCCTTGTAAGTGGATTTGGTAGAAGGAAACTGAAAGAAGCCCGTCGTATATATGTATGTTTGTGTGTCTGTGTTTGTCCCCCCAACATTGCTTGACAACCGATGCTGGTGTGTTTACGTTCCCGTAACTTAGCGGTTCGGCAAAAGAGACCAATAGAATAAGTACTAGGCTTCCAAAGAATAAGTCCTGGGGTCGATTTGCTCGACTAAAGGTGATGCTCCAGCATGGCCACAGTCAAATTACTGAAACAAGTAAAAGAATATTATTATTATTATTATTATTATTATTATGAAGAAGGGAATGGAAAAGTTCATCGACCATATTCCAGGCAACATCAGTAGCTATGCAGTTCAGAAGATTATACTACTCAAAACAGCCCATATTCTAGGGAGAGGGCCATCAGTGAAGTAACAGTTCCCTGTACCACCTCAGACCTGTAATTTGGGCCTGACTCTACTGGGTTTCAAGCAGGAAGCACAATAGGCACAACAACAATAATAATGATAATAATTTCTTTTATTTGCCATGGGGGTATCCAATGGAGTATTACAAGAACAGGTTACAATTTGTGTGAGCGTTTGCATAAAGACATCGAAGGGGGGGGGGGAATATGAGGGAGAAGGGGGAGAAATGAGATGAAAGGTATACATAGTATACAAAATATGTGGCTATATGGAAATATCAGCCCTACTGATACAGGAGAGTTTCCAACTTGAGCCAGTCAAGGAACCCTACAGTGCCAAGAATCACCCTGACCACCAGGTACATTGAGCCTTCGCTCAACAGTCATAACCCTAATTTTTTTTCTTTTCATTTTCTTTTTTTTTTTTTTTTTTTTTGCCCCTGTTTGAACAATATCTGTTTATATGGCTGGGTGTATTTTTTTGAGGAGCTAAAACATTCAGAAATCGCTATTTTCAGTAAAATTTGCTCAATTTCTTGTTGATTTATAAAATATATTATGTATAAAAATTCTGTGAATAGAACCCAAATGAGACGTGACTACAAATTAAATTTTGTGAGTTATTTTTAGACTGAAAATAAACCTTGAATATTTATTAAAAAAAATTAATAAATAAAAGAAGAAAAATAAATAAAAATACATGTTAAATTGTTTTGATAACTTTGTTTATTTTGTTCTTATATTTGTATTTCTCTGAAATTATTTTTTTCCATCAATTGTTTTGTATTTTTGACATAATTCCTCCATTATCATAAACATATCCTCCTCTTCACTCACTATTCTCCTCTACTTCTTCACTCTCCTCCTCCTCCCCTTTGCTCTCCTCCACCTGTTCCACTTTTCTTTGTCCTCCTCCTCTTCCCCCCCCCCCCTCTATCTTTATTGTACAGTCGACTACCATTATATTTTATTCTCAGTTGAAATTCCACTGAGGTCAATTTCGCCTTTCCTTTTCCTACCAAAGGAAGCAATGGGGTAGGGTGGGGTGATTTTGTTAAAATAATATACCAGTGATGTACTGGGGATGATTTAATAAGCTTCACCCCACCACACACTTCCACGAAAAAGTAATCTTGATCTTGTGCCAAAGAATGAAAGTTTGTCATAGCAATAATTATTTACACTTTTGTTACCATATTTCTGTTGAGATGCTCTGTATTTCTTTCAATTAATGTTAAATATAACAAAGAATTTAGTAAAATAACTTTAGTTATCATTAACCCATTACCTCCCATAGTTCTATTAACTGGAATTTTTTAATGAAACTTTGATTTCTAGCATAAAACAGCCTTAGAAACACGCTGGAATGATCAAAATAACATTTCAAAATAACATTTTAAATAGAAATAAGCGAGATATTGGGTGAAAAATTAGCAAACCTCATTTGAATATCAGAGAAATATACCTAGTAGATATAGCAAAAAGGTTAGATATGTGTAAATATTGACTGATAATTACGAAATTTGTAATTTTTAAGTGATCTCATATGAGATCACTGGTAGGTAATGGGTTAAACTAGTATTGGGAACATAAATTGTGACTAAGATTTGGTGGGAGATTTTAATTCAGAACTTTCGAAAAAAAGATATTTGTACTACAGTGCCAGAGGCGGTTTCAGGTCGGTTGATATCAAAAGGGTTAATGGTCACACTATAAATTACAATCTCTGCAGAATACAACCTGAGACTATCTAAGGTTTCGATTTGACTTTGTAAAGTGTTTGTTGTCAGGAAGAGTGTCCAGCCACAAGAATCATATTAAAACTTGGATGCCTGACCCAAACATTGTCCTTCAGCCTGTGTAGGGATGTCTGTGACTCCAATAACAGTTAACTTGAATTTTTCTGTCTATGTCAGAATGGAAAATGGACACCACCACCAACATCATCATCATCATCATCATCATGAGGAGGAGGAGAAGGTATGCCTTTGACATTTGTTCTGACCCCAGATTGGAGTCAGATTGTGTGAAACCACAATAAAACCACATTGAGTTACCTAAAGAATGTAAGAAAAGAAGACACTTGCCCAAAGTGCCATGCAGTGAGACTGCATCCAGAACCATGTGGTTGGGAAGCAAACAAACTCCTTACCATTCAACCATGCTTGCACCTATGTAGGTTTGTTTGTGTGTGTGTGTATATATATATTCCCATACACTCAAGGTGACTTGACTTGTGCTGGTGCCATGAAAAAAGTAATGAAGTACATATTGTGAGGTGACTGGCATTAGGAATGGTATCAAGCCATAGAAACCATACCACAAGTCTTGATTACAACTGTCCAACAAACAAGAATGTGAAACTCTGAGTCACAGTATTTTTCTGTCAAGATTACATATTTCAATAATTGACCAGTTAATGACTGGTATGGCTAAAGTATTGATCGCTTCAATCCTGTTTCTTGCATTCAGCTCTTTCTTGAGTAGTGCTCTTACCCTGCAATAACATTCTCTTCTGATCCTTTCCCTCATCACTGAATGTTTGATTCCATCCCCTTCAAATATCCCTGGGTATTTGTAGCTCTCTGCTGGTTCTAACTCTTTTATAACATTCTGCTGGTCAAGATTAACGTTGGGTGTTTCGGTCATTTTTCCTTTGATAAAGGTAACTTTTGCAAATTTATCGTTTGACATCCACCCTATATATATATATATATACAGTTATTATTATTATTATTATTATTATTTTCATCATTATTGTTATTGTAATTTTATTTTATGTGTTTATATGACCTTAAATGGTTCATCTTTCATGTTTACCATTTAATTTATTCTGACTACAGAGTTTTTTTTTTCCCACTTTCCCATGTGAATGAATTATGGCAAAACAGAAGAAACTTTGAAAACAAAAATAAGGAGATTAAATCAAATAACAAAATGTGGTGAAATTTAAAGAAAGCAACCATAATAATAATAATCATCATCATCATCATCATCATCATCATTTCTTTATTAGCCACAAGGATTTAAAGAGATACAGGGGATTGACATAGACGTATGTAGTGGGGAGGATAAGTTATACAAGGACAGGGGTTGTGAATGAAAGACATTATAAATATATAAAGGGGTGAAATTAGAATTTATAAAGCACAAATTTTTGCACAGAATAAATAAATGAATAAATAAAAAAAATAAATAAACATTAAAGTACATAATGATGAAAAGGAAATAAAACACAAAAATGTCTGGTTTTTGATGACACACAGAGGGGAGAAAACAATTATGTTGGGCCAGGGCACTCCACTACCCAACACATTTGCCATTGTTTGTAATAGTAGCAAAAATAATCCTTTCTATTATACTATATGAAGGACAAAGTCAACCTCAGTTGAATTTGAACACAGAACATGAAGCCAGAAGAAATGCTGCAAAGCATTTTGCCCAGTGTGCTAATGATTCTGCCAGCTCACCACCTTAATAATAATAATAATAATGATAATGATAATAATCCTTTCTGCTAAAGACACAAAGACTGAAGTTTGTGGTGGAGGGGGGCAGGGTTAAGTCGATTACATTGACCCCAGTGCGTAACTGGTACTTATTTCATCGACCTTGAAAGGATGAA
>NC_142939.1:50026366-50118866 GCF_046866305.1 Octopus bimaculoides | reverse complement strand
AAAAAAACGTGGACAAAATGAAAATATATATATATATATATATATATATATATATATATATATATATATATATATATATATATATGTATGTATGTATGTGTGTGTGTGTATGTGTATCTATGTGTTTATGTATGAGTGTGTATAAGTGGTATTTCTATACATCTGCTTATGTACATGTGTGTATGTATGTATGTGTGCATGTGTGTGTGTGTGTATGTGTGCGTGTGTATACATGCACGTGTGCATATGTGTGAATACATGTACACTGTTATCCCAAAAACAAACTGCAATTTTTGCTTTTATAAAGTTCTTTATAATACTGTAAAATAAACAATGTACAAAACCATTTTTCTTTCTGACAAAGCTATGGGAAGGGTGATTTATTTCAAAATAAAGAATAGCTGTTTATTTAAGCTTTGTTGATGTGTATTAAAATCAGACATTTTATACAAATGTTATAAATTAGATACAACTTTAAAACGGATTTTGAGGAAACTAGGTGTGGTCTGCATTGGTAAAAATTATTTATTGAAATTTGTAAATTTGGGTGAGTTTGTGTGCTGCAGAGCAAGAGGACACTTCTGACCTTTTGCTATACATCATTTTAGAGTTCAACTTCAATATATTTAATTAATTCTTAAATTGTCCTGTTCCTGTTGTTATTTAACTCCAAGTTGATCAAATGATCTCTGCAACTGAGATGTGTTTCACAAACATCATGCTAGGAATCTCTATCCTGATTAACTTTGGTACAGCCTCAGTATTATATTTTATGATTGTGTACCTCCTCATCTCTCATTCCCCATCTCTCACTTCTTGCACTTTTGCAACTGCCTTCCACCAACACTACCCCACCCCCTTTTTACTTCCACTCATCTCACATATCTTGAGGGTCCACACTGACATCTCATCACCACTATTTCTCTTATCACCCACCCACCCACCCACCCTCTCTTCTAAAATGTGACTAGTCCTGTTGCCCTTCTACATCATGAAACCTGTTATGCTCTGGCTTCTTCTTTCATACTTTAACCCCTTGTATCCTTGCAAAAAATTGCCTCTCTTGGGGGTTCCATCATCTTGTGAGCTGCATGGCAACTTCACAAGTGCTGTTGCCACAAAAACAGTACCCAGTACATGTTATAAAAGAGATGGTATTAAGAAGGGCATCCAGACATAGAAACTATCTCAAAACAAACATCAGAAGGACCTACACACAAAAATTCTTATCTTCATTGGCAGCTCACCTCACCGATTTGTCAGGTGATGCCCATAAGGGTGCTTGGCTTTTCCAACACCTTAGCCTTACCGTTACCTATGGTAATGCCGTGAACATGCTGGTTCACTTCAGTAGGTTCCATTGAACCTTGTGGTGTGCAACCAATTGATGCACTTGGTGCTGCATTGATATTTTTTTTTCTTCCTCCTATTTTTTTTTTTCATTTTCCTCTTTGTAAATATCAAATATTGCTTTTGGTCTTAGTTGAATTTTTTCTCATCAGACAATAACCAAAACCTGGCGTGTTCATGAGGAATTTTAACCTTGTTAAGTAACTATTTAGCATGGATCAAATATTTTTTCTGTCTTTGCTGACATGAATTGGCCTCTCTTCACTAAATATGACTTGCATCAAATGTCCAGCATGCACCACAGTTTGAATAATCCTCTTTAACAGCCAAAGTCTTTTAATGATGGCTTTCATTCACATTCTTGGATCATAAATAATATTTTAGTGTCTGAACACTTAAAATGTTATTTTCTTTTTAATACAGTTGGAACATCTCCACCAGAGGCTTAAATTGCATCTAAATTTTGTGTACAAAAGACCTTGCAGCATTTTGAAAGTTGGCAATTTCTAAATTGCTGTGTTCCACACATAAGGTAACAGTAACTGTATGTCTTCGTTTCTTATGTTAGCATTTTATGTGCCATGCAGGATCTGAAAGAAATACAAACTTTTCAATTGGTTTGAAGAGAGTAATATACTGGTAATTAAAGATCCCCAAATACCCTTTGCACCCTGTGTATGTATGTGTGTCTATCTGGTTTTTATCAAAGTTTGTAAGTGTGTGTATGTGTGTGTTTATAGATGAAATTCGTGTGGGAGGAGAAACAAATGTGTGTCAATATATGTATGTGTGTGTGTATATGCGTATGTATGTATGTACTTTTATGTATGTGTATATATGTGCATAAATATATGTTTGTGCGCATATGTACATAAATGCCCCCTTTTTTTTACCTCTTAGAGAAACAGTTCTTGTGACCTTGTTTATATAGAACTTAGCAATCCTATAGATCTACGAGGGGAAGGGCAGGAAGAAGGAGCAGTGAAAAGGAAGAAAGTGAAATAGACCAAGAGAGAGATAAAGGGAGAGGAAGAAGGGGTTGGGAAGATAGAGAGAGAGAGATAATGACAGAGAGAAAGAGAGGGAGACCATTTTAGATATTCCCTGATGGATACCACATGTTACCATCGAAATTGTTGTTGTTGTTGTTGTTGTTGTTGTTGTCACATTTTAAACAAACCTTCCAGAAGAAAAAGTGAAATAAACAATTAAATTAAACAAAAAAAAGACCAGCAAAAAGGAAATTTTTCAAAGAAAACGAATTTAATAAATAACAAAACAAGCAAAAAAAATATATAATTTCTCAGGAACAAAATTTTCTTTTTCATTATTTTATTGCTATTTTAGATTATAATATTTGTGTCGTTGGTGATGATGGTGTTGGTGGTGGTGGTGGTGGTGGTGGTTGTGGTGATGGTTGGGATGGTGCTGCTACTGCTGCTGCTGCTGCTGCCACCATAGAAGTTACTGCTGTCATTGCTGCTACTGCTAGTGGTGAGGGTGGTGATGGAGGTGCTAGTGATGGTGGTGGTGGTGCTGTCATTGATGTGGTGGTGGTGGTATTAGTGGTGGTTGTGTCATGATAATTGTTGTTGGTAGCAGTGGTGGTGATGGTGGTGGTGGTGGTGGTGGTGGTGGTTGTGGTGGTGGTGGTGACGGTAGCAGCAGTGGCAGTGGTATTGTTGTTAGTTTGTTGTGGGATTTTTGTTGTCTCAGAGTCCCTCTACTTTGCCCTCCCATAAGGTTGGCTTAACTTGACGTAATTCTTGTTTAATCTTAAGTAATGTTCAACAATAAACTTAATACTTTTATTCATTGAACAAGTTAATGCTATTATATATACATATATATAGTGTCGCTAGTGTCAAGCTGTATTGGCCTTTGCCTTGAATAACATCAATGGCATGAAGAGGGGAGGCTGGTATGCATGGGCAACTGTTGGTCTTCCATATACACACTTGTCCGGATTTGTGACTCAGAGAGGAACTTTGTGTTCAAATTCCGCCGAGGTTGACTTTGCCTTTCATCCTTTCGAGGTCGATAAATTAAGTACCAGTTGCATACTGGGTTGATTTAATCAACTGGCCCTGTCCCCCAAAATTTCAGGCCTTGTGCCTAGAGTAGAAAAAGAATATATTTTATTCAGTATAAATTTCGTTTGATTTCCTTCAATATTATCAGAGTAATGGCAACTTTACTGAAATTTTTGTGTGGTGTACATACTTCTGTGAGATACTGTATATATATATATATCCTTTTATTCTTTTACTTGTTTCAATCATTTGACTGTGGCCATGCTGGAGCACCGCCTTTAATCCAGCAAATCGACCCCAGAACTTATTCTTTTTAAGCCTAGTACTTATTCTATTGGTATCTTCGGCCGAACCGCTAAGTTATGGGGTCATTAACACACCAACATCAGTTGTTAAGTGATGGTGGTGGGGACAAACCCACACACAAAAACACACACATACATATGTACATATACATATGACGGGTTCTTTCAGTTTCCATCTACCAAATCCACTCACAGGGCTTTGGTTGGCCCGAGGCTATAGTAGACAACACTTGCCCAAGGTGCCATATATATATATGTGTGTGTGTGTGTGTGTATTTATCATTTATCTTTTGCTTGTTTTAGTTAGTCATTGGACTGTGGCCATGCTGGGGCACCGCCTTAAAGGGTTTTAATTGAACAAATCAGCTCTAGTACTTGTATTTTTTTTAAAGTCTGCTGTTGGTCTCTTTTCTCAAACCACTATGTTATGGGGACACAGACAAACGAACAACAGTTGCCAAACAGTAGTGGGGGACAAAAATAATATAAACACAAACACACACACACACATACACTCAGACAAACACATGCATGCACATGACTGCATACATAGACCGATGTACACTTTTTTTTTCCAGTAGAAAAAGACAAACATTAACTCATTTTGATATAAAATAAAATTTTATTTATCACAGCATAGACATAGATGAGCTTCAAAATCCTTGAACTCTAACTGAAACAATGAAAATCATTCATGGTTTTTATTGTAGACAATACAGTGAACATGTTTGAAGATTTCCACATTTAAAAAAAAATCTTGTCAAAGAATGAAAGGGAAGCAATCATGACTTTTTTTTGTAGGGTCTCAGAGACTGGAAAGACTGATGAGGAAAAGGAGGTGGAGGAGACATTGACAATATAATGGTGATGATGGTGATGATGATGATAATGACGACAACTACGATGATGATAATGACAATGAAGATGCTGATGATGATGATGATGATGATGATGATGATGGTGAGGGGGCGGTAATAAGGATGATGACGAGGGTGATGGTTACAGTGCCAGTGGTAGTGGTAGTAATGAGGAGGAGGAGGAGGAGGAGGAGGACAACAATAGTGACCATTATGATGATAATGGGGTTTTAACCCCTACCATGCAATTCATTCTATCATTAAGGGGTTCTTAGCATGATGGAGCGGCTGAGCTAGTAGGGTGTCGGACGACCATCTTGGTAGCCCCTAGTTGATAACTGACTCCAGTGATACAGGTCTATATTTGAGAGATGAGGAATTATTTACATTTGACGGATATTTGTCCTCGTTTTGTTTGTTATTAACACGTTTCAGCTGGTATACCCTCCAGCCTTCATCAGGTGTCTTGGGGGAATTTCAAACCTGGGTTCTCATTCCTAAGGAGCACTGTAAAATCAGTGTGTGTTTCATCAGCTTACAATGTTATCTTCAAGTATTTCCATGATATTGGAGCATGATGGAAGTACTTACACTGTGGTCATGTCTAACCTCTTGACAATTCCAAAGTGAACCAGATATAGATGAGATACTTGAAGACTTAATGCAAGTTAGTCAGGCTCAGTGAAAAAATAAGATTTTTCTCATTTTCAATCAAACCTTGACTATTTCAGAAAGAATTTTTTTTTTTTAAATACAGGCTGAATACAATAAGTCTTATAGTGACTTTCTAAAGTTTCATGGCAATTTTCCTTGAAAAGTTTGTTAACACAGTACTTCTAAATATTATGGTCTATTTGAAGATTCTGGAGAGAATCTTTGTGCAAGAGAATTCATCACTACGCATCTTGTAGTATATTTCCTAATGATTCTTTTTTCATGTGATTATAACCAAAATATTCTTTTGTCATTTTGCAGTAGAATCAAAGGTTCTTGGAAGTAAAACCATTCTGTAGTATTATTGCTGAAGATTCTCATGTTTTAGAGCAGTTTTCTTTACCAATTTGTTACCAAAAGACTTTTAAATCTTGTGGTATGCATCAAGATTGTTGAAAGGATAGTTTTAAATAGAAATCATCTTTTTACCACAACAATATAGTAGTGTCTTTCTTGAATGTTCTGTGCTGTTTTCTTCAACCAGTCTGCTACTAAAATACTTTTATCTCTTGTGATCCTCTTTAAAATTCCTGAATGGTCTGTTTTAAACAGAAACCATCTATTGACCACAACAATCTAGTAGTGTCTTTTTAAATGTTCTGTGCCATTTTCTTCAACCAGTCTGCTACTAAAGTACTTTTATATCTTGTGGTACACTTTAAGATTCTTGAATGGACTATTTTAGATAGAAACCGTCTATTGACCACAACAATCTAGTAATGTCTTTCTTGAATTTTCTGTGCTGTTTTCTTCAACCAGTCTGCTACTAAAATACTTTTTAATCTTGTGGTACATTTAAAGAATATAAACATTGATTCTGTTTGACTGACAATCAAATAATGTTTGCCATTGAAGGCAACTAGCTGAGAATCAGAAATACTTTTTATGCAATATGTTATTCCCATTAGTGAAACCATCTCAACATCTTGATAAACAAAACAGCAAATTATTTCCTAAAATAAAAACAAATAAACAAAAAATATAAACAGTTTGAAATTTTTAATTAATTTTATTTTTATATATTTAAAAAGCTCTTTTTTTTGGTGTGTGTGTGTGTGTGTGTGTGTTTCATTCATTGTTTATTTTTTGGTGGGGATGGAAATAAAAATATAAATATTAAACTGTTTGTCTTTTTGTATTAACAAGAACATACTTGCAGATATATGAAGGACAGATAAGTGCGCATGTGTGAGTATGTATGTGTGTATGTGTGTTTGCATGCATGTGCATGTGTGTGTGTGTTGTCAATAGAACAGTAACACACTTCCAAACAAACTAATTCTGCAACACAGGTTCACTTTCTACTCGAGAATTACATCCCAAGTTATAATCAAAATGTGATGGAAATTATTCCAATTTTACAAAGTTCCTTTACTGCTCAGAGTGGTGATCCCTGATTCCTCAGAAGGATTTCAACTCAGAAAACAAGGTTATACAGCTAAATACTGCAAAAAGTATCCCATTCTATGCTCACCATCAATTCTAAATAATTATAATAATTATCTCAAATTTTGGCATGAGGCTAGAAATTTTGAGGGGAATAGATTAGTTATTTTTAGGTTGCTGAGCCCATCCCACTCAAAAGGTTTCTGAATAAGGGTTGTTTAAGGATGTTGAATGAAACACCCATGTTTCTAAGGGTGAATTATCCAAACCCCAAAGAATTCCTCTCAACACATGGCTATGATGCTCTTCCACTACTTCTGCTTGTGATCAGAGATGCACATATCGTCAGCTAGCAAGGAATATGCTCAACTGGTTAAGGTCAAACAACTGACAAGAAAATCTGTGGTATTGAGCAGAATATTTGCTGTAGCCCATCTTTTTATACCAAAACAAAACAATGTACATGATAACATTTCCAATCAGTTAAGATCAGAAGCTATGAGAGCCACTGCCTGATATTGCATGAGGGCATTTAATATTATTATTATTATTATTATTATTAAGGTGGTGAGCTGACAGAATCATTAGCATGCCGGACGAAATGCTTAGCAGTATTTCGCCCATCACTACAGTCTGAGTTCAAATTCCACTGAGATCAACTTTACCTTTCATCCTTTCGGGGTCAATAAAATAAGTAGCAATTGAACGCTGGGGTTGATGTACTCAACTCATCCTCTCCCCTAAAATTGCTGCCCTTGTGCCAAAATTTGAAACTATTATCATTATTGTTATTTACTTTTAATCTTCATGTTTGTTACAATCACTTGCCGAGACACACCCAGCATCCTTGGGCAAGTGAAGGATAGGAGATGTTACAGTATGACTGAAAATTTGGAGAGGGGAAGTGGCAGAGGCAGTAGCAAAATTTTGTCATGTAATACAACACAGACATTTAAATTGATAGGGTTTTTCCTAAGGACGTAGGCAGTACTTGTCAGCACAATCTTTTAGGTTTCTCTGAGACATGGTTCTCCTGAGATGTTATCTAGATGTTTCTGGCATACCCTTTTTATCATACCAAGGGCACCTACAATAACAGGAACAGTCATTATTATTCTTATCATTATTATTTTCTCTTTATCACAGGTTTTGTTGGAGCTCCTGGGGTCTTGCATACAGCCTACGATACCATGCTATTCATTCATTTCAGCTACCTAATACTTTCCTGATTATTCTGGCCATGCCAAGGAGGCAAACCTTTTGTAACAGTTCTACTGCGCACTCTATTCCAATTTCTTTTATATTCCTCTTAATGCCTTCCAATACTGTCCCAAGGACCAAATAATAATTGGCACTATCTTCACCTTCATTTTCCATAGCCAGGCTATTTCGTAGTTAAGAGGGTTGTATCTATCTATCTTTTCACCTTACTTCTTGACTATTCCTGGGTCATTCTTCATAATAATAGTTTTTGTTGACTAGCAGTGTGTCATATAAAGGTAGGTCGTATTAAACTGAGAAATTGTTTCATTCACACTTTTCAGAACATTCCATACTATAAAAAATGGAAATGGTTTTCAACATAAAATGGAAACCATTTATCAGCCTCATTTTCCCTTCTAAGACTGGCTGTTGAATTGGTGAAACTGTTACAAAGCTAGGCGAGACACTTTTCCCAGCCCTCTAACAACCTTCAGTTCAGATCCACTCCATCCCCCAAAAAGACAACACTTCTGTCAGGATTTGCAACCAGCAGACATCAGTAACTTGAAAAACTAAAAGAAACATAATTTCCTTGGCTCAGTTAGATAAGCAACTGCCTCCACCATCACCACCACCTTATAAAGCTTATATTGGTTATATAAGAGTTATATTGATTTTATTAAATTTCTTTTGATTATATGAGATTTATATTGTCACCATAACAAAAGTCTTACCTTAAATTCATTCATGTTGATATGAAATTGGTGAGATACAGCAATCACATTGCCATTCTTACAGACTATAGCACCTTCTTTCAACTCCCAATTTCGCAACTTTTTCACTACATGGTGCAACCATTTCTTCCATGCAACAGTTTTGGTCAGATAACCAATTGGAACAAATACAATATCATGCATCTTTCTAATAAAAAAACAATGCTCGATTATCTGAAAAAGAAATAGAAAAAAATATTAAAAATAATAAAAATATGTGACATGGTGTAGTGGAGGATGATGGTGGGGGAGCAAACAACAGTTTGTTTACTCAGAACTAAGAGTACAAAGAGAATAGAGTTATCTTTTAATGCTATCATTGCCATAATCTTGTTGAATACATTGTCTTTCATTCAATTCATTATGAAACAAATGAAGAATTTAGTAAAATAATGAAGAACTTAGTGAAATAATTTGGTCATTGTTAATTTGGTCTTTGGAACATAAATTAACATGCAATTTTGATGGGAAGTTTTAATTACCATATTTGACGGCCTATATGTCGCATCTTTTTTTACCCAAAAATGGCTTTAAAAATCCCCTTGTGTCCAATGCACTCAATGTAGGATCAAAACTCGCTCAAAACAGTATGTATGTTTACAAAACGTGTACTGCCATCTATTGGTGAGCAATCACCTACGGTATGTTTATATCGAATGTGGATGCAATAAATTGCTTAGAATTACCGGTAATAACAAAGTTATACAGGTAAGTGGAGGAATTAAAACATTATTTCAGTGCTAATTTATTTTACAAAGTATAGCCTAGGCTAGGGTACATCCTGTGCAATCGTGTGTCTTATAAGCCATCAAATACAGTAAATATCTTTGAAGCAAGAAGCTTGTATTGTGAAACCAGGATCAGTCTCAGGCAACTTGGTATAGAAATGGTAAAACAGAAAGTTTGTACCATAGAACCAGGGTTGGTCACAGACAGATTAGTACCAAAAGGGTTAAATTTTAGTATCTTGGCCTTCATATCATAAACAGAGATATCCTTTCCTTACAAACATATAAAGACATTAGGTATATTCTTCTTTGTATTTTGGGTTGCAATTTGGCAGAAGTAGTGGAATGATATTGAAGACATGTAAAAGTTTCATAATTGCTTTTTAAGTGTCATGGCTTATCTTTTTTGTTTCATGAGTGGTATATTAGGCAAATTGGGTATCACTTTGAAATGTCTTGTGTTATTACCTTCTATAGAGTTGGAAATATCACAAATAAGAGTATTAATTCCTCCTATACTACCCATGGGAATGTCTGTCTCACATCTGCTTAACACCATTGAAATTAGAGATAATTACCTATACTGTGTTACATCATTTGAGTAGAAGAGAATGTTTGTATTTTCTTCTGTGGTGATGATGTATATAAATGTATCTTCATCATTCTCATTATCCTTATCATTGTCATAGTCGCTGTCATTGTCATTTTCACAACCACTTTTCTTGATGGTGCAAGTTGCAGCAAGACTTATTGAGGCAGAATTCTACAGCTGGATGTTCTTTCTGCTGCTTCCCTCCCATAGTTTTTCAATGATATTTTATTGCAATGGTTAAAAGACAGTGCTACAGGATGTATCAATTACAGGGAATATAAACACAGCATCACTGTTCTTTCACTCAAACTGCATCATACAAACACACATGGAATATAATCATACAAAATATGCAGACACATACATGTATGTATATGCATGCATACATAATTACATATACATATATTCATAAATATATACGCGTTGGGCTTCCAATCCACTCACCAAGAGGGATTGGTCAGCCTAAGACTACAGTTGAAAACACTTGCTCAAATATCACACAAGGGGATAAAATATAGAATCTGGAAACATCATCATCATCATCATCATCATCATCATCGTTTAACGTCCACTTTCCATGCTAGCATGGGTTGGAAGATTTGACCGAGGACTGGTGAATTGGGGGTTCATGAAAATTTTTCAGGGGCCATGAAAAATTGTGCTTCAGACCAGTAAAGTTTATGTGCAATAAAATTGTTTATAGATCCACAATATACAAAATAATTTTATAATTTTTATACAAGTCCTAATAATATTTAATTATAAATAATTTAATTTCTAAGCATCAAGTGACTATGGGGGAGTCCACCCAAGTAAAATAGGAATCAAAAGGGTCCATAGGGAACTATTAAGTAACATTACTTGGCAGGCTGCATAGCTTAGACATCAGGGAATCTCTCCAGGTTGATCTGTTACTTCTCCACATTGTGAGGTCACAGCACCGGTACTATGAACACATGGTTAGAATGCTGCAGGAAAATGTTACATTAAGCACACTAAATAGGGACCTACTCTGAAACAATTAACAGGATGTCGTTATAATAAGTAGTTAATTAATCAAACAAAGGAGTTAATTAATTTGTTAAACTGCAATAGTAAAAGTTAGCTCTTTACTTTATTACTGTTCAGTTTTAAGTTTTCTCAATTTTCAGGTAAAAATTTGTTTCAAATTTTGGCAGAAGGCCATCAAGTTCTGGGGAGGAGTTAAGTCGATTACATCAACCCCAGTGCTCAAGCAGTACTTATTTAATCGACCATGGAAGGATGAAAGGCAAAATTGACCTCAGCAGAATTTGAACTCAGAACATAAAGATGGACAAAATGCTGCCCAGTATTTCACCTGGCGTGCTGACAATTCTGCGAGCTAGCCACCTTTTTTTGAGGTAAAATTAAAAGCAAACGTTGCTGTGCTGAAATAAATAAAAAAATTTAAAAAAGAAAAGTAGAAATGTATCATTAGCCGGATAAAGTCTTTACTTACAGTTTTAAAGAAATGTCTATTATCTGTACAAAGCCTCTGTGTAGAGTGTGGGAGACTGATTCAAATGATTAAACATGGAGAATGCTGACTGATTAGGTTGAACAGAGTAATAAATATATAGGTTGCCTTTTTTCCTTTTCTCCCTCTCTCCCTCTCTCACAAACACACACACATACACACACACATGTATGTATATAGGTATTGTATGTATATTTATATATATATATATAGTCATATGTATATATACATATTCATATGCATATATATATATATATATATATATAGTCATATGTATATATACATATTCATATGCATATATATATATATATATATATATATATATATACACATACAATATGTATATACAATATATATATAATCATCAATGTTAAACAATGATGATGATTATATATATCTTGCACACGAAATACACATACGAAATATATATATATATATATGAATATATATATATATGCATACATACATACACACACATGTACACACACACACACACACACACATATTCTCAAAAAGAGATGATAGAACCACTTAATTATTAGTAATTACTGTATTAATAATTATTTTATCTTTCTCCTCTGAACCCACTTCAACTGATAATCTTATCAAACATGAATATTCTAGAAATAAATGAACCTATTTTTAAATGCATATCAATCAGTTTGTTGGTAGTGATGACAGGAGAATATTCAGAGAGACACACAACATTACTCGTTTCTTAAATATATTTTATGTTTGACCTCTGCTTAAAATAGAATCAACAGCATACTTTTATCTGGTATTATTAATTAATGCTGTTGTTGTTGTTTAACCTTAGGCTATCACTAATTGTGTAGATCTCTGACCAAAGATAGTCCAACCATAACAATCCAGTCAGGGGCTGAATTAGCCAATTAATCAATTTTTATTTAATACTTTGTCACCATGTCTTTGTTGAAAAAAACTACTTGAGCTGGTTGGATACTATCTATAGTGTTTCAAATACTAGCTTAATAATGACAAAGTTAGTTTATGAAATTCTTCATCATTTTCAAAATTAATTAAATCGAAGGTAATGTTTTTCAATAGGTAACAAAAGAGTTAAAAGTTTTCTTCTCTGTAGGTAAAAAAAGCTTATAAAGAGTAAATATTTTCTCCTAACCAAAAAAAAAGAGAAACAAATCATCTACCCAAAATTCTTGAATGTATAAAAACTCAAAGGTATTAGGGTTCATGAATTTAGATACTGTTCTACATGTAGAAGATATAGAATAGTTAACGTAGCACCATATTTGGTCACTTTATTGCCATAAGTTAACAGAGGACCAAATTTGGCAAATCATTGTCATGAGTCTGTCACATGTTCTTTTGAGATTTTTCAGTGCATTTCAATTTCTTGTGCACATTAACTACATGTGTGTGTGTGTGTGTGTACATACATATGCACCCACATATATGTACACACACACGCAGATAGATAGATAGATAGATAGATAGATAGATAGATAGATAGATAGAAGTAGATTCATCATCATCATCATCATCATCATCATCATCATCATCATCATCACCACCACCACCACCACCACCACCACCACCATCATCATCATCATCATCATCATCATCATCATCACCACCACCACCACCACCACCACCACCACCACCACCACCACCACCACCATCATCATCATCATCATCATCATCATCATCATCATCATCATCATCATCATCATCATTTAACATCCATTTTCAATGCTGGCAAATACACCAACCAGATAGACTTCAACTTCGGTAGACAAGCAACTAGTGTCATTTGGATAAGAAGTAAAAAAGCTGAAAGGCAAGCGTCAAAGCTAAACACGAAGTCGTTCTGCTGTTATTATCAAGAGTGCTCAGGACACTACTGCCAACAAGGAAGTGTCCATATGTAATATAGAGAAAAGGAACTGGTTTTGAACTCTGTAACATGTATCTAAAGTAAGGAATTAACATGTGAAATATGAGGCATGATATGAAAAGGCTGACAAAGAGGAAAGATTTCATAAGTAACAAATACATGGGAGTTGTTAACAGTAAGAGCAACCAAGAAATGAAGTCTTTTAACTGTTCAGAAGGGTCATTGGAAGTGATTGATGGTTTCTGCTATCTAGGGGATCTAAGCAGTAGTGGAGAGGAGGGGCAAAAATATACAGTAACTAGAGTAAGGACTGGCTGCTCTTCTTACTAAATATCATCCCTTTCCTCTACAGAATAATTTGCACCATTTAAAAAGACATTATTTCATTTCCCTTTCTAGCACTGACTTTTGAGAAAACATGTGAATAAAATCTCACAAACACATATGTACAAAGAAAAAAATTAAAATCTATTTGAAGTTTTACTCTTTTTTTACTCTTTTACTTGTTTCGGTCATTTGACTGTGGCCATGCTGGAGCACTGCCTTTTAGTTGAGCAAATCGACCCCAGGACTTATTCTTTGTAAGCCTAGTACTTATTCTATCAGTCTCTTTTGCCGAACCGCTAAGTTACGGGGACGTAAACACACCAGCATCAGTTGTCAAGCGATGTTGGGGTGACAAACACAGACACGCAAACATACATATATATATATATATATATATATATATATATATATATATATTTAGATATAGATATATTTATATAAAGGGCATTACTATACAATAACGCCTCACACCCTTATATAAATATAAATATATATTTCGGGAATAAATGATGAATTTTTTCCCTTATGAGGTTTTTTCACGCTAGCTACTTGATAAATTCTTGTAAAAGAATTCGTCCTATTATTGAATTTATATATATATATATATATAAATATATATATATATATACATGCATACGACGGGCTTCTTTCAGTTTCTGTCTACCAAATCGACTCACAAGGCTTCGGTCGGCTCGGGGCTATAGTAGAAGACACTTGCCCAAGGTGCCACGCAGTGGGACTGAACCCGGAACCAAGTGGTTGGTAAGCAAGCTACTTACCACACAGCCACAAATTTTTATTCTTTTTGTACACCAAAAAAAGAAAAAATTATAATAATGTATTAACATTGGATGAGATGAGCCTCCATCATCAAGGTATAGAAGATCTTACATTTCAGATCTTAATGCAGATAAGTTCAAAGATGAACTAAATTTTACCAGCATTATTACAGATTACCAAGCTCCACAAAAAAACAAAAACTGTCATTACTACAAATGACAAAATATTGAGAGAGTTTCAATGTTGTTCTTGGTGTAATTGTAGTAGTCGTAAAAGATTAACTGATTGTTGTTGTGTTGCTGTCACTGATCGTTCATCATGGTGGTGATCAGTTCAGGTCAGCTACCATTCACATCTGTTCACTGTTTGTCTGCCATCTGTAAATTGAACAGATTTTATTGATCATATGGATAATATTCTAACAAGTCACAACACGTGGTTGCTGAATATTCTTGCTACACATATATGAAATTTTACCTTAATTGATGTTAATTAAAGGCTATTATATTCTGTCTATATCCTGTCAATATATCCAGTCTGTACCCACAAATCATAGGCTGTCTACTGCTGAGTGACACCATAATTATAATAAGAGCTCTATTTTCTATTGCTATGTAAGGGACAAAGTAAAATTTTAAAATAAAATTACAACCCACTGTCATAGTGATCCCTATGAACATCCTTTTAATTTCATGCATTTTATTCTTGTCTGAACTCTTTAACAGACTCACCATAATTTATCAACGTTGCACCAGTAGAATAAGGAAATGAACATTGAGATATGAACATCTGTTGGTAAGGAGTGAGACACAAGAGGGAAAAAAATCATATCGTTCCAAATCATTCAACTTGTGATGATTTACAGTGAAGGGGATTTAAAATGCAATATTCATTCATCTCTTGCTGGGTATTTGTTCAAAAGAAGAGCAAACATATGTGTTGATTGTAAAGTTCCTTTGTATAATTAGTTAATCAAAACCAAAACCAGATAAGCTACAAAACAGGGGATACTTTATCAGAACTTCAGTTTGAAGGGTGTAGTTATCTATTTTAATGAAGTCATTGAACTTTGACATTTGATCTTCAGCAATCTTGATATTCCGAAATTGGTCAATTAATTAAGCTCGTCATATCAAAGCCTAACATTCATCTAAGGTAATCTTTTCTTCCTAATCTCAAAAGTCCTCTAAGACACAATTTATCTACAGCTTCTACTGTGCCAAATCAATAGGAGATCTTTCTTCCCTTTTCTTTATAATGTTTTAGTCAGGAGGAAAAGCAATGTCCATGACCCTTTACAGGGCCTTTGAGACTGGTAGGTGGGAAGGAGGGAAGTATCTTCAAACTGGAGACCTGGCCTGAATACATGCAACAGGGTGGACTCCCCTAAAGACAATCAAACTTCCAGGGGGGAGGTGTTAAATCAGGCAACAGATCAACTCTGCCAATACTTTGAAAGGATGTTAGTCTTTCTCAAGTAGATTTGCCCAACTTAAGAATTGAACCCAATACAACAAGAATGCAAAATACTAATTAATTCCAGTGTTGCCTCTATTAACAGTTGTATTATATACCACCGTGTGGCAGAATATGCTACCCCTATGTGGTATAATGTACCAGCAGGTAGTAGTATATACCACTCTGAGGAAGTATATACCACCATGTGGTACAATACGCTACCATGTGCTAAAATATACCAACCTGTGGTAGTACGTATTAGCCTGTGGCAACTACTTACAATTTGGTGGAATAGGTTTCCCATTTGACATGAGCTGACTGAGTTATTTGAGCTGACTGAGTTATTTGAGCTGACTGAGTTATTTGAGCTGCCATACATACAAGACAGCAGCAATAACAATATATAAACCTCATGTCTCTTGTTTAGTTGTCTGCTACTTTACTGATAGTCACCTAGTCTCTCAATGAATTGAGGAAATACATAAAATGTTTAGTACCAAACAGCGAATGCTCCAACTTATAGCATATGTGTATGTATTTATGCAGACAGCAATATAAATTAACTTAATAAATGCACTGTGATGATGTTAGTGTCAGAGTAAAGTGTGAAACCAATTCTATGAATAATGTACAGTGTGAAAATTGCATATTGTAAATATATCATAGATATATAAATGTTGATGTATTCTTTTTGTATATTTTCAATTGATTAAGTATATATTTAGGGCAACTGTTATTCTATAAGCAGTTGATTGTGTGCTACTGTATGTGTAAAGGATCACGTGTTAATATGATAATTTTTTAATGAACTCTGTCTCATATGACATGACAAATACATGGTCGATGGGATCTGAATTGGTGTCGATTGATCCTGACCTTGTTTAGAAAAGATTAAGAATGTTACGCAGCCACCACTAGACAACAAGAAAGAAAATACAATTGAGAGATAATAATGAACATGGTGTTCTGAAGAAGATAACAGAATTATTTTTATCAAGGGCAACTCCTGAAATTATATAGATGGTGACACTTATGGTTCATTGGAAACAACTGGAGGACATCTGTTTCAGTAAAAAACAGAAGAAGATAGCAAATAATGCGAGACTTAAACGATGGCCTTTACAAAACTAAGTTCATATCTGTGTGACAAGAATCCTTTGAGTTCATTACAAAATTTCTGTATCACCTTAGTGACAGGTTGTGAGTTTGTTTAAGATTGGTTAAAGTGATAAAAGTATTCAAGAGGACCTGGTGCAAGTGAATCTCATTGAAGAAAGATCAAGAATATTGGAATGGCTGCAGTTGGGATATTATTTTCTTTGTTGCATATGTGAACTTCATACAAAAGCAGGAAATGATATTCAGTTTTAAAAAAAAGTAGCTATTTCTTATGGAATACAGCCAAGAACTACTGAAACTTACCACCTGACCAAAATTAAGAAATTTTCTTATAATGATGGTTGTTTATCAATAAGCTTATGCATGTGAGACTCTGTGTGTGTAGGAGGGATATGGATCTGTAGGTGTGTTTGCATGTGCGACCAAAACACTTTCTTTCTTATCACCTTCTTGGTTAAGTAAGTCAGAATTCACATCATCCCTGGAGAAATGAACTGACTAGGCTGCTAGTTCAACCACCAATTCTGAAGATATAAAATAGAAAGTGTGCAGCAGAGTGAAAGAAAAGAAGGTGGAAGAAAAAAAGCATTAATTGGCAATTAAATATGCCTTTGCATATGTGTGTGTGTGTACTCATGTACAGACTTTTGTATACTTATATGCACCAATAAAAATAAACTCAGATCAGTGCACTCTTGACTGTGACCTATTCCTCAGAACAGCAGATGTGGTGTCAAAAAGAGGGATTTCATGATGCTTTTTGAAAATGACATTGCTATTATTACAAGAAATGAGATCAGAATTTTGGCTCATGCAGACTAAACCAGGCCTAGACTTGAAACACTTGAAATAAGCGAAGATAATGGCATGAGTGATGATAGTACTATCTTTGCAACAGTACCTCTCATGGTTTGAGAAGCATCTTTTATGGTGATGTGGAATAGGATCAAACCTAATTGGAAGAAACCTTTAGTTACAGGAATCCGTGTTTTCACAATATACGGAACCATTGTTATGAATATTATATAGTGTGAATAATTGCATAATGAGATTATGTCATTGATATATTAATACTTATGCATGGCATTTTGGCTGTCTATATATATCTGGGTACAAACATACAACCTATCACTTGACTGAGACTATTAACAGTAAAGGTTCACACATGAAAACAGGCAATATTTGGATAAACTCTTTATCACACAACACAACACTCAAAACTTTCACTATAGTTCAACCAAAACATATCATTTTCATAGTTTATTTTTCCTTTGGGCGGGGAACAAAAGGTTCTTCTTAAAATGCGATTTTTTATATATAATGTTGTTATAAGTGGCTATGAGAGAATTGTCAAAATTATGTGTTTTGGTGGGGATAAGTGAGATGTTGTCTAGAATGTTTGTATGTGTAGGAGTGTGACATAATCTCAAATATTTGAGCAGTATTTTAATGTTAGCTTCACTTGTTGCAAGTAGAGGGCTGGCAATTATTCTAAGTTGGAATATATTCTGTTAGAAGGATATGGTCTAGACTATTGGTTCTCAACGATTTATAGTTTAATGTCCCTTTTCCCAGAATGGCATTTTACAAACACCCACCCCTCGTATTTTACAAAAAAATAACAACAGATTATTTTAATCAAACATAAGCTAATTTGGCACAGCAGTTTACTATCTATATTTTCTTAAGCTATCCCAGCCAGTATGTGTCTCTATTTAGATATTTGCTTGGACTAGTGTCCCACTATATTAGATTTTTAATGGAAATTACAAAAGAACATGTTGTTGTTGGCACTCCGTCGCTTACGACGTCGAGGGTTCCAGTTGATCCAATCAACGGAACAGCCTGCTCATGAAATTAACGTGCAAGTGGCTGAGCACTCCTTAACATAGTTCTCGGGGATATTCAGCGTGACACAGTGTGACAAGGCTGACCCTTTGAATTACAGGCACAACAGAAACAGGAAGAAAGAGTGAGAGAAAGTTGTGGTGAAAGAGTACAGCAGGGTTCGCCACCATCCCCTGCCGGAGCCTCATGGAGCTTTAGGTGTTTTCGCTCAATAAACACTCACAACACCCGGTCTGGGAATCTAAACCGCAGTCGTATGACCGCAAGTTCGCTGCCCTAACCACTGAGCCATTGCGCCTCCACTAAAGAACATAAGAACTTATATAAAGAAATAGTATTGGACCTTGATACATCACCAATAATATATTCTGTTCACTAATAACACAATGCTCTCTTCATATTTTAAACCCAGAATGTTTTTTTTTTAATTTTAATGATTAAAATATAACAAATATTGTATCTGGTTTCAAAATTTTATTTCTAAGAAGGGTCACAGCCCTCTAAATACAGTGGCCCCATAGTACCCTCTTGACATTTGCTTCCTCTTTGTGAGTACACAACATCCCAAAGTGAGTGGTACCACCCACCTTAAGAAGCTCTGGTCTAGACTGCTTGACTGTGTAATAAATATAGCCCCAATAAATCTATAAACAGAAGGGTCATGGGTCAATAGTTGTTCAGGGCTAATAACTTTGTAAGGTATGGAAAGGAAAACCTGGTGTTTGTTGATGTTAATGTTTTAACACTTTAGGAGTTATGTTATATACAACTTTACAATATGTACAGTGCTCGAGGTGGTGAGCTGGTAGAACTGATAGCCTACTGGGCAAAATGTTTAGCGACACTTCGTCCGTCCTTACAATCTGAGTTCAAATTTCGCCATGGTCAACTTTGCTTTTCATCCTTTCAGGGTTCATAAAATAAGTACCAGTTGAGTACTGGGGTCTATGTAACTGACTTATTCCTTCTCTCAAACTCGCTGGCCTTGTGCCAAATTTTTTAAACCAACATTTACAGTACTCCTTACACTCACCAGAATCATCATCATCATCATCATCGTTTAACGTCCACTTTCCATGCTCGCATGGGTTGGACGATTTGACTGAGGACTGGCGAACCAGAAGGCTGCACCAGGCTCCAATCTGATCTGGCAGAGTTTCTACAGCTGGATGCCCTTCCTAACGCCAACCACTCCAAGAGTGTAGTGGGTGCTTTTACGTGCCACCGGCACAAGGGGCAGTCACACAGTACTGGCAACGGCCATGCTCAAAAGGGTGTCTTTTACATGCCACCTGCACGAGAGCCAGTCCAGCAGCACTGACAACGACCTCGCTCGAATGATTTTCTAGTGTGCCACCAGCACAAGTGCCAGGAAGGCAACGTTTGTGAGAGTTTTATCAGAATATTTACAGAACACCTGGTTCTTACCAGGGTAACTTATATAACTGTAACATTGTGGAAGTTACACCAGATACACCTTTGCAACGCATGTTGTACTCCTGATGTTCACCAGAGTCACTTCAATGGGAGCAATATATATATATATAACATTACTTCCATTGAGGAAACCTAAAAGTTACAATTGGAGAAATCAAAGAATTTATCAGTTCCAAAATACTTCTAGGTGATGGGGGAAGAGTATACAGAGTATATTTCAGATAACATGTTTGTTTGTTTTATTTGATGGTTGACTGAGGTGGTTGAAACCCTTCACTTGTAATGTCTTCTTCATGTTCTGGTATTAAAACAAAATCATTTTACCCCACCTTGATTTTTTTTTAAGTAAACTTAGTCAATTGTCCAGTTTAAAACATCACCCATGGCACTTTGGGTATTTTTAGCAGAGTCCAATCTGTTTCAAACATTCAGGTTAGGTTGTAGGAAGAGCCTAGTTAAGATTTGCACTAAATTTTCCCAGTCTAACTTCAGTTCTCAACGGGTACAGTATTTTACCGATTCCGAAAGAAAAGCAAACATATTTTCGGCGAGATTTGAATTCTGAATATACTGATCCGAAAGAAATGTTGCTCAGCATTTTGTTCGACACGCTAACGATTCTACCAGCTTGCCACCTAAATTCACCAAATAATAATGTTTGTAGGAAGAATCGGGATTTCGTCGTTCAGTTATTTTGATGACCGATACAAAATAGCTAGAGTTACCTTCCTTCACACTTTCATTATAGCTTAAAAATATAAAATAATCATGGGAGACTACTCATCTAGAGAAAATGTTATTTTGTTGAGTCATGTCCCGTTATTCGCTATTTCTCTGTGACAGATATTTCTGAAGATTTTCCTTTGGGGGACAACAAAGAAATGTTTAGAAGTGATTTTAAACCCACCCTAAGTATATTGTTATGGTATGTATTTGATGAATATAAAATTATTTCTTCCTTTCTAAGTTATTTTGGAATTAGTGACCAAATTCTCTTACGAAAAAACAGCCAGTTGTTTGCAGAATCAATTGGAATTTATAATTTTATTGAATAAGTCAAAATGCAAGCAGAATCAAAGTTTTAACAAATAGAATTATTTATCTTTTATATTTCGCTTGTTTCAGTCATTTGACTGCGGCCATACTGGGGCACCATCTTGAAGAATTTTTTGTCGAATAAATCGATCCCTGGATTTATTTTCTTTTTTTAAACCAGATACTTATTCTATCAATCACTCTTTGCAAAAAAAACTGCTAATTTACGTGGACGTAAACAAACCAACACGGGTTGTCAAGTGGTGGTGGAGAACAAACACTCACGCACACATATGTATCATCATCATCATCATCACTGTTTAACGTCTGCTTTTAATGCTGGCATGGGTTGGACGGTTTGAGTGAAAACTGATAAGTTGGTGGGCTGCACCAGGTTCCAATCTGATTTGGCAAGGTTTCTACGCCTGGATGCCTTTCCTAACGCCAACCACTCCGAGAGTATAGTGGGTGCGTTTTACGTGCCACCAGCATGGGTGCTATTGACCTGACACCAGCATCAGCCACAACTACAGTCTCACTTGGCTTGACAGGTCAACACAAGCATGGTATATCACCAAGGGTCTCACTCACCTGTCACAGTCTCCATGAGGCCCAACACTCGAATGGTACTTCTTACATGCCACTGGCATGGGGGCCAGTCAGACGGCACTGGCATCGGCCACGACTATGATTTCACTTAGTTCAACAGGTCTTCACAAGCAGTGCATATCACCCAACGATTGAAGGGTGCTTTTAATAGGCCAGTTATGCGACACTGGCATCAGCCACAACTACGATTTCACTCGGCTCAACAGGTCTTCACAAAAAGGGTGCTTTTAATGGGCCAGTTAAATGACACTGTCATTGACCATGGCTACAATCTCACTTCTCAGTGTATCTCCAATCTCAGCGTATCTACAATCTCAGCATATCATCAAAGGTCTCAGTCACTTATCATTGCCTCTGTGAGGCTCAACATTTGAAGATCATGCTTCACACCTTATCCCATGTCTTCCTGGGTCTATCTCTTCCACAGTTTCCCTCCACCGTTAGAGTGCAACACTTCTTCACACAGCTGTCCTCATCCATATGCATCACATGGCCATACCAGCGCAGTTGTCTCTCTTGCACACCACATCTGATGCTTCTCGAGTCCAACTTTTCTCTCAAGACACTTACACTTTGCTGTGCATGCACACTGACATTACACATCCAGTGGAGCATACTAGCTTCATGTCCTCAGCAGTCACAGCCCATGTTTCACTGCCGCATAGCATGGCTGTTCACACACAGGCATCATACAGTCTGCCTTTCACTCTAAGTGACAAGCACTTTGTTCCCAACAGAGGTAGGAGCTCTCTGTACTTTTCCCAATTTATTCTTATTCTAGCAGCTATGCTCTCAGAGCATCCACCCCTGCTACTGACTTAGTCACCTAGGTAATGGAAGCTATCAACTACTTGTAGTTTTTCCCCATGGAATGCGATGGAAACTGTTCTCTGCACATTTTCAGTGTTTATTGCACCTGAGCATTTGCCATACACAAAAACTATCTTCCCAGTTAGCCTTCCTTTGATATTGTTGCACCTCTTATGTGTCCATAGCTTACACTGGGTACATCTTATGGAGTTTCTACCTACGCCTTTTCTACAGATCAAGCAGGGCCGTCTACAGAGATTATGGAAAATGCGAGTAAAATGTATCCCTGTAGTTATAAAGACATTAGGAACTGTTCCTAAAGATTTGAACAGATGGATAGAGGAAACAGGCATAAAATGTAGTTTAGCGCAGCTCCAGAAAACAATATTATTAGGAACAACTAGAATACTTAGGAAGGTTCTTGACATCTAAGGTTACTTATAGCCTGATGTTAGGAATTTTTTCCAAGTCTAATCTGTTGGGTGTAAACGATAATAATATTAAAAATGTTCTCTTCCTGCAACATTTTGAAATTACTCTACATTTGACAAGATGGAATTTAGTGGAACTCATCTGACTTGTGGGTTTAAGACTGACCTGGAATTCCTGCTGCAAAGTTCATATAATGTCAATGAGCGGATATGTTCACCTCCCCCATATCTAGGTCATCATTCACATTAAGCTCTCTCGTTATCATCCTGGGTCCATTGTCCTTGAATTATTTTGTGGATGGGTGTCTTTGATCTATAAACAGAGTATTGAGTCCAAACAAGGTCACACATCTGTAAGACAGTGGTATAATAGCTGATTGACTCAACACCAAAATATAACTGATACTTATTTATCGATAACCAGAGCAATGAAATGTCGGATTCCTGACACTTGTTACAAATTCTGCACATTTGAGAAAAAAAGCATTAATGTGACTGAATACATTCTATAGACTCCATCCATATGGACATGAAATAAAAAAAATAAAATTTTTAATATTGGCACAAGTTCCACAAATTTCTAAGCATGCCATATACCTAAATAAATTAACCCTTAGTATATACTCTTTTACTCTTTTACTTGTTTCAGTCATTTGACTGCGGCCATGCTGGAGCACTGCCTTTTGTCGAGCAAATCGACCCCAGGACTTATTCTTTGGATGCCTAGTACTTATTCTATCGGTCTCTTTTGCCAAACCGCTAAGTTACGGTGACCTAAACACACCACCATCGGTTGTCAAGCGATGTTGGGGGGACACAGACACACAAACATATACACACACATACATACATATATACGACGGGCTTCTTTCAGTTTCCGTCTACCAAATCCACTCACAAGGCTTTGGTTGGCCCGAGGCTATAGTAGAAGACACTTGCCCAAGGTGCCACGCAGTGGGAATGAACCCAGAACCATGTGGTTGGTAAGCAAGCTATTTACCACACAGCCACTCCTGCGCCTATATGGCTGATATTTTATCAGGTCAGCCCCTAAATATATATCATAACAAGAGATGTAATAGAAACTATATTGTTTTAATTATGCTTTAATTACCAGTCATTTGTAGAGTGTTCACTGAAATTTATTTCTTTGATCTGGAAGCAATGAAATACTGAATCAACCCTAGAAGGATTTTAACTTATAACGTAAAAGAGTATAACTAAATATTTAATAACATCTAGACCAACACTCTAAGGTTCTTTTACCTCGTTGCTTCTTCATGCTTTACCCTGACACATAAGGCAACATGAAATATAAGGCACTCAAGATATATAAGGCACTCAAGGCACATATAAGTCAATCAAGTCATATAAAAGTCAATCAAAGTACACTTAAGGCACACAAAGCAGTGATGTCACTCAACAAACTGCTTCATGAAGGTCACAGTTAGCTCTCAATGTGCACGCAACCATGTGCTGCCATCTGTTGGCATGCTACAGAACTAGTCCAGAAACCTTTTGATGCCACCTCATACAAATATCCTAAAGGTTCTTGTGCCTAATGATATAAAAAAAATTAAAAGAAAAAGAAAAAAACACAGAAGCTTTTGTAACTAAAGGCTTTGTGTCTAGTCAAACTGAATTATATAAAATATATCTTTCATTTCATTTGAAAATAAACGAGGTTAAACTGACAACAGTTCCCAAAATGTATCGTACAAAATACAACAGAAATTTAATTTTCAGCATTTATCTGTTTTTGAATGTCATGTCAGATTTAGGAGATGTCAGGTGGGTGACTATATCTGCTGAAATAACATTATATCATCTATTCACCAGTCATTAGCATTATTCCCTATTCACACAAACTACCAAGGGCTTTATTCTTCATCATTTTTTTTTTCTCAATTTTTTTTTTTTTGTTCCAATGTCATTTTCTTGGGGTGAAACTGAATCATTAAGTAGGTTTTGTCTTTAATGTGAAATAACACTGAAATAGCAAAGAATTAAAGGGGAAGTGTATGTATACACTAACACACACATATCTGTGTACACACACATACATACATATATATATATATATATATATATATATGCGAGTAAAAATAAATACAAAAAAGGTGGGGGTTTTTTGTATGATTGTGTATAGAGGAATATATTATTTTGCTTAAAAGAGTTCCAACACTGTCTGTTTTTTATGTTTTATTTATATTCCTGCAGAACTAATGTGGGGTATAGAATATGGAATATACAATATATAATATGATATACAATATACAATATAAAATAAAATAAAATAAAAATGGATGGCACCATGAAAGAAAGTATTGAATGTAGATGAAATATTGAGTGTTCAATATAAAGGATCAAATATATAAATATATAAATATAAATATATATATATAAAGGCGACTCGAGTTTCAGGGCTATTTCCCTTCGTCATGGCCGGTATGACAGACTTTAACAGACTATATATATATATATATATACACATACGTACACATACGTAAACATACATATATATACATATACATTTATAAATAAATATAAATATATACACTCATATATATACAAACACATATATATATATATGCAATATGTTACATAATGTCAACACTTTATTTTCTAGCACAAGAATGTTGAATATAAATTCAGTAAGTGAACTTTTCTTTCCTCCCAGTGAAATATCAAAATGCATTGTCTTCTCTCATTATTGTAATTTGGTGACTTCTTTTGCACAGAAGTACTTTATGTCTACATTTCTTTGCTGGTACATGTTTAAATGTGCACTTTCTGAAAATGTGGTTGCACCTTGCTGCTCGTCTTGTTCTCCTTTTTAGTAACTTTTTATGATACACTCTGTGTACCTAATCAGTACACCTCTGTGTCCCTCAGTCCACTTAGTCTAAAACTGGAATATGCATTGTATGTATGTGTATATATATATATATATATATATATATATATATATATATATAGAGAGAGAGAGAGAGAGAGAGAGAGAGAGAATATATATGCATACATACATACATACACACATACATGTGTTGGTGGTATGTAAAAGGCACCCTACACACTCTGTAAAGTGGTTGGCATTAGGAAGGGCATCCAACCATAGAAACCTTATCACAACAAACAACCGGAGTCTAGGCATTCTAAAGATGAATTATTTCGATTGTTGCATGAAAAGTGGGCAGAAATTCCACAAGAGACAATCACAAAGCTCATCAGTTCAATGCCAAAAAGAGTTTCTGAATTAAAAACTGCAAAGAGAATGTCAACTAAAAACTAAAGTATGTAGTCCTACCTATCAATTACATTTCAATTGTTCGCTTTGCGTATTAAATAAAAGATTTTGAAAATTTAAGGTGTCTATTTACTTCCTGCATGTCTGTGTGTGTATATATATATATATATATATATATATATATATATATATATATATATATACATATACAGTGGTGGGCACAGTTCCGCTAATCTGCTAACAGCTAATTAGCGAAGCTAACTTTTCATTTAGCAGATAAGTGCTTCTGCTAACTTTGGAAACTGTTGGTGGACCAATTAGCTTCTTGCTAACTTTAAGTCCACAAACAAAATTCATACATTTGTTCCTGTCTGTTGTGGCTATGCCTCAAAGAGTCCGTCAGGCATGCTATTGACTGACTACATGTACATATGACAAGACATGATCGGATGACACAGCAGCAGCTAGCTGAGAAGCATTGTGTAATTCTGCAGTTTTGAGCTGTGTTCAGTTACAACATTGTCACATTACAGACAATCTTACAGTGTCAGTGAAAGCATTGTACATTATCAGCTTATCAAGTTATCGCTTATCATTATGGAAGGTGAAGATGTTTTTGTTTGGCCTGAGGATGAAGAGCCTGTTGAGGAGTCTGCAATTGCTGTGGGTGAGTCAGAGGTCGCTCAGGTTGAGAACCAGCAGTCTCAGAACCTGTGGCCCCCACCTGGAGAACTACTTTATCCTTGTTGTTTGCTGGCACTCCGTCGCTTGTGATGTCGAGGGTTCCAGTTGATCCGATCAATGGAACAGCCTGCTCATGAAATTAACGTGCAAGTGGCTGAGCATCCACAGACACATGTACCCTTAATATAGTGCTCGGGGATATTCAGTGTGACAAGGCTGGCCCTTTGAAATACAGGTACAACAGAAACAGTTGTGGTGAAAGAGTACAGCAGGGTTCGCCACCATCCCCTGTTGGAGCCTCGTGGAGCTTTAGGTGTTTTCGCTCAATAAACACTCACAACGCCCGGTCTGAGAATCGAAACCGCGATCTTATGACCGTGAGTCTGCTGCCCTAACCACTGGGCCATTGCGCCTCCACACTTTATCCTTATGTCAAAGGATAAGAGGAACACCAAAATCCTGTACTTCAGGTGTGTCACATGCCAGCCCAAGGAGATCACCATCAAAGGACAAGGGGCGAGCCTCTACAACTTGAAGTTGTGTATCAAAAGGAAACACCCAGCGCATGCCATCCAGTTTGAGGAGAGGATCGAGATCGGCTCTTCCCGTGGGAAACACAGGCAATCTTCTGGTAGCCAGTCATTGCAGCCATGTGCAAAGAAAGCATGCCAGCCCAGCATTGGTGAGGTATTTGCCCAAACTGCTGACACTGGCGTCTGTCAGTTTATGGGGGACAGAAGGATTGTAGACCTGTTTTTCGAAAACATGCTACAGCTGCATGTAACGGAGTCCCCCACTTTGATCAGCCTGATCAAGATGCTGAACCCCCAGCAAAATGTCGATGTTCTGCCGCACTCTGGGAAGGATGATCTTGGCCAGCCATAAACAGATGGAGCAGTATTTTACAAGGTATTCACAAATTAAAATTATACAAGATTATTAATTATTATGGCGTACTTCATATTTTCTTAATTTAATTTAATCATTTATTAAATAATTATTTTCTTAAATAATGTAATAAAATGTATAATAGCTAATTGAAATAAATGTGATTAAGTGACCATCATTCCATCCCTCATCTCAGTTATTCATCCTCCACCACCACCACCACCACCACCACTACAAAGCGTCACCTATCAAGGTTGTGTCACTATTTTCAAAAGTTTAATAACAAGGCTTTGAATTATAAGCAATATCTCCATGAATTCAGAACAGCCGAGTAACAAATGTCAAACCACAATGTATGATTTCTATAAACAAAATATGGTTATAAGATATTGCGATCAAATGTCCTGCCTCCTTCCTACCCACGAAAATTGTACGAACCACATGCTCACAAAAACCATTGCAGCTTGCATGGAGATATGGATGAGACGCTAGTTCTTTGGGATCTGTTTTTAAAAGTTTTAGAGCCAAAAAACCAAACTGAAACTAAATTCATATGATAAAAGTTAGTGATTATCAGTTAGCATTAGCTTCTAATTCTTTTTATCTGTTTAGCGGTTTAGCTAGAGGCAAATTTACCTTATTTTGCCCCAGCTAAATTTGTCTTTCGTATGTTCAAAGAGAACGGTGATAATTTTCTGGAATAGTGTTCTGAATATGGTATAATATATTTAATGAATTTAGAGAAAGTCATCTGATTAGATGATATAATTTTTGTAAGGCGCAGGAGTGGCTGTGTGGTAAGTAGCTTGCTTACCAACCACATGGTTCCAGGTTCAGTCCCATTGCATGGCATATTGTGCAAGTGTCTTCTACTCTAGCCTCAGGCCGACCAAAGCCTTGTGAATGGATTTGGTAGACGGAAACTGAAAGAAGCCTGTTGTATATATGTATATATATATATAACGTGAGAGAGTTAGGGGTTGGGGGTTCAACCCACTAAGGGATAGTATCTATCCAGTATACTGCTGGGAGGGTACCCAATTATTGCTACACTAGAAAGGAATATTCGGATAGAATGGGGCTTGCTAAAACTAGGCCGAAACAGCTGTAAGATTAAACTTCTGTTCATCCTCTAATTCCTTATGTACTTTGTACTTCTATATGTAAACCAGGTTGGCAAAATAACATAGCCTGCCATAGACACCTGTGCTTTGGTTCTTTCTTTCTTTTTCTTTCTTTTTTTGTCACTTTTGCTATGAATTAAATTAATGAATTCAACGGGATACACCATCTGCAAGTAGTTGGGTTCAGCATATTATCCTCCATTTTCTAATTGTTATATATATATATGTGTGTTTGTGTGTGTGTGTGTGTGTGTGTGTGTGTGTGTGTGTGTGTGTTTGTGTGTCTGTGTTTGTCCCCCCACCATCGCTTGACAACCGATGCTGGTGTGTTTACGTCCCCGTAACTTAGAGGTTCGGCAAAAAGAGACCGATAGAATAAGTATTAGGCTTACAAAGAATAAGTCCTGGGGTCGATCTGCTCGACTAAAGGCGGTGCTCCAGCATCGCCGCAGTCAAATGACCGAAACAAGTAAAAGAGTAAAGAGTAAAGAGTATTTGTAAAAAAAAAAAAGTCAAAAATGCAATAAAAACTCATTGTGTTCCACCCACCTATACTAATCGATTAAATCGAGAATATATTACTGGTATTGAATTTATCGAACCCCGAAGGAAAGTCTAATAAAGCTAGATTTGAACTGGGAACGTAAAGAGGCTGAACTAAATAGATGCTGCAATATTAAAATAGCTTCTTTTCTTCTTTCTTTTTTTAAGCTCAAATCTACCTCCCTGTCTAGATATGCAGAAAAAGTATTCGTTGTTACCGCTGTTTTATGAGAACGAAAGAAAAAAAAAACTTTTGCAAGTTTCGTCCTCTGTGAAATAAATTTTTAAAATCTACCGTAAGAGAAAAGAATAAGTCATAATGATACTTATAGATAACAACAGACAAGAGTTTTACAGAAGTATTTTGATTTAAATATCAAAGTGTTTTGCTTTTTTCTTATTTTTTTCATCTGAAACAAATTTGAAAAAAAAAAATTAAATAAATAAAATAAAATAAAATAAACAAAAACTTTACGGTTGCTTCCTCTCCCTTTCTCTTTCTGTCTCGCTTCTCCTACCATTGTGAAAAATACTAATAACAACACTACAAAAGATGGACAAAAAAATAAATAAATAACAGCAAGTCATGTTGACCGATGAAGGAAGTGACGGAGAGGGAGGAGGAAAAAGTTGTAGTAGGAGAAAAAAGTTGTAGTAGTAGGGAGAGTGAAGAACAGTTAGTTTGTATGTGTGTGTGACGTCAGAGCGAGTACCTTGTCACATTTTGTCCCAATGTATATTTTTTCATTAGAGATATGACAGAGCCGAGAAAGAACAGTAGTGAGTAAGTTGTTGATTCACATCACCTTTCATTGCATTCTTCTTGTTATTGTTGTTTGAGCCGTGTCTAGCCCCAGGATCAGCCCTAACAGAGCAGACTTATGATCAAAAACGTCCCAGCTTTGACTATCCTGTCATAGTTTATGAAGTACTACATTACTATTTTCATTTTTAAGACAAGTGTATGAGTTAATGAGGAGGATTGAGGCCTCTTTCGTTGCAGTAACAGTTTGTTGTTTCTACATTGACCCAGGAGTTATGATGAAAAGCTTTCTAATCGTGACCATCCTATCACTGTGTATCAGGGACTATCTTTGTTGTATGCATCCATACTTCAAGACGGGTAGGGTGTGATTTGAGGGAGATTTAGTCTGCTATTTCTAAGAGATCGATCATTCCACGTAGAGGTTCCGTTTGTTGATAGTATTTAATTGAAACTGTTGACAAATCTTACTTGCCTAGTCTTCAAATAGTGAGGAAACATAATACGAGTTTAAAAAAAAAAATCAAGATAAAACAAAGAAAACTTAAACTGAAACTTGTTGTTCAGCCCCAGGTCAGTCCTGATCGGGCAAACCTATCATCAAAGTCATTCCAATGGTGACCATACCATCGTTTTTTAAAGTGTCATTTGAGAAAAATAAAATTTGGCTGCTATTTCTTGAAATTCGAGTCGACCACATATTCTCGTGATGGCTCATTGTTTTAATTCGTTTGGTAAAGCGTCCCTGGGGGGAAAACCAAGAGAGAGACACAGACAGACAGGCGGATTAACAGATGTAATCGGCTAGGAATGTGTATACACAAGTTCATCCAAACACCCGGTCTTCGTAATTGGTCACATTAGTAAATAGCAAACTAGACGGTGTCTAACCGGTCGCACGACACGCTAGAAATAGTAGCCAAATATCTCTCAAATCACACTATCGTTTAAAATGAATACATTAGATAATGTAAGTTTTGATATACATAAAGTCAGGATGGTCACGATTGTATTGCCTTCGATCATATGAACTAACTTGTAGGCTAAGCAACAACAACAAAAATGAATATGAATGTTGTGTAAAGAGTATAGCCGATTAAATCAACTTCAATAACTTTCCTCGATAACACGGCCTTGAGACAATAATTGAAATTACTATTATCATAATAATTTTATTTTCAAAAAAAGATAATTTCATTTGTACACTACGTGTCCGTTCTGTTGAATGTTAACTTTATTTAAGTTAATTTCTTTATCGTTTTGCATTAATGTACTTTCATTTCAGTTACTTTACGGATCTTTTTTATAGTTCTCATACAGAGAAATTTTTTAACAATACCCTACACAGATCAGATCGGTCCCTGATCGAGAACACCTTTGATAAAAAAAAAAGGTTCTAATCGTGATATTTCCATCGTTTTTACATATAGAAGATAAGATATCCGAAGTATTTCTTGTATAAGTAGTTGGTTGTGATATACAAATGAAAGAGAATATCCCTCTATACATTGTGCAGAGTATATATGTGTATATACAAATACATACATACATATATATATATATATATATATACATGCTGATTCAGTCGTTCATTTTCTCGCTAATTTACATGATTTACATGTGTAATTATGTAATTATTCAGGTGTACAGAATCGTAATGTACGATGACTGAAACATGTATATCTGAAGAAACTACGGCTTTTGGGCGCAACGCCATATATATATATATCATTATCGTCATTGTCGTTTTAGCGGCCCCTTTCTGTGTTGGCCTGGGTTGGACGAGACTATTTGAAGGGGTGTTTTTTGGGTTTTGTGACCGGATGCCCTTCCTGGCGCCAACGTCATGCATATTTTAAAGCAAAAACATACATGGCATTATATATATATACATATGTATATATATTATCCGAAATGTATACTTTTAAATATCTATATCACGGCTGATCTTACCAATTGGTTTCACGCAAAGAATACAATGGAGTGTTAAGTAACAATCCGATTATATAACTTTACGTTCATCAGATATAGCCAATATGGAAGGGAATATGTCGACTATTCTCCATATCGGAAAACTCTGATGAATGAAAAGTTATATAATTTGATCATTACTTAACACTTCATTCTATTCTTTATGCGAAACCGATAGGTAAGATCGGCCTTGCTGGATATCTAATACTATACATTTCAGATAATATACCCACTCTACTGACAGATATACGAGTGCATCTTTTCTCTGACTTATAGAGTATGAGGGGTTTAGTTCACTGGTGATCTAAACGAATAGGTACGTTGTGTAAGTGCTATAATTGGTCATCTGTTAGGTTCTAAGTTCACAGCTGGGGCTGGAGCCAGAGATCTAGGCTTCCGAGTTAGCAGGTATGTATTAGAGGAAAAAAGACAACAAAAAAGTCCTAGGCTTACAAAGAATAAGTCTTGGAGTCAATTTGTTCGACTAAAGGTGGTACTCCAACATGGCCACAGTCAAATGACTGAAACGAATAAAAGAATATATATATATATATATATATATATATATATATATATATATATATATATATATGCACACGCATATATATCATGTGATCACATGACTGACCAGACTATCAGATGTTGCACATCATTGGTTACAATGCACTTTGCTTTGTTTTAGCTTTTGGATGACACCATCCCACAGGGTAGGCGAGCATGCCAACATTCTCCCTGATCAAAAGGAAGACTGGAGCAATGTGAAATGAAGTGTTTCGCTCAAGAACACAATGCGCTGTCCAGTCTGGGAATTGAACCCATGATCTAGCAATAGTGTGTGAAACAGCATGTCCACTAGGTCACGCACCTTCATCATATGTAGAATATATATAATACAGGTTTTATACTCATAACAGTATACATATACATACACACACACACACACACACACACACACACACACATACATATACACACACATACATATATATATATGCATGTATATATGGCAGCTGCAGCATTTTACGTTAGCTTTCCATGCTGGCATGAGTTAAATGGGACTTCGCTGCTCTCTTCGATATCTCAGCGGGGACCACATCTCCCTTGCGAGTTTCATTTTTGCCTTGCTTCCTATAACTGGACGCCCTTCTTAATGCACCGCCACGTGTAAAGTTGCAAGTCTGGAGAATCCTTACGAATTGGAAACTTTGAATAAGGACAAGGTAAAATTACTACCTGTCTTTATAGCAAGTTGATGCAGGTAGTTTATCCCGTCCCTCTCCGACTTTTAGTTCATCATCATCATCATCGTTTAACGTCCGCTTTCCATGCTAGCATGGGTTGGACGATTTGACTGAGGACTGGTGAAACCGGATGGCAACACCAGGCTCCAATCTAATTTGGCAGAGTTTCTACAGCTGGATGCCCTTCCTAACGCCAACCACTCAGAGAGTGTAGTGGGTGCTTTTACGTGTCACCCGCACGAAGGCCAGTCAGACGGTACTGGCAATGGCCATGCTCGAAATGGTGTATTTTCTGTGCCACCCGCACAAGAGCCAGTCCAGGGGCACTGGCAACGATCTCGCTCGAAAATCCTACGAAGGCCAGTCAGGCGGTACTGGCAACGGCACACACACACATATATGTATACAAACTAACCACTAAACCACACACTTTCATATATGTACATACACATACATATAACTCATTCTTCTTCATCAGTTGAATGCATGGTTAGGTATTTTCTTTGACTTTCGTCCAGCACTACTTATTGCTAATCAACAGAAGGTCCTTCCCTACACGACACATTCTGCCGTTCTTAAAACTCTTCTCCCATCTTTCATAATAACTCCCAGCACTACACTTCCTCTTTCCCTTTCCCTCTCACCACACCACTGCCAGTTATCACTCATTCCCCTACCCCCTCTTCATAATACCAGTTCCCCACCAATGTACTTTTAGCATCACTTTCCTCGGTTATTCACCTTCTCAGTTTGTAAGGGTTTTCCAGACTTGCAACTTTACATGTGAATTGTAAGGTTTTTCTCTACAAAATTGGGTATTGAACAATGGAGCCAATGAATGATTGGATGTTTTCATCCCTACTTTCCTTTAGGAAGGGCATCCAGCCATAGAAACTCTGCTAGATCAGATTGGAGCTTGGTGCAGCCATCTGGTTCGCCAGTCCTCAGTCAAATCGTCCAACCCATGCTAGCATGGAAAGCGGATGTTAAATGATGATGATATATATATATATATATATATATATATATATATATATATATATATTGTAGCTGTGGGCCCTTGAATCCCAAGCTATTGCAATACATGGTCCTCACCTTAGATGAGACAGCTGGGATTTATATAAGGTGCAAAGAGTGGTTGTGTGGTAAGAAGCTTGCTTCCCAACCACATGGTTCTGGGTTCAACCACACCGCATGGCACATTGGGCAAGTGTCTTCTACTATAGCCTCGGGCTGACCAAAGCCTTGTGAGTGGATTTGGTTGACAGAAACTGAAAGAAGCCCGTCATGTGTGTCTGTGTTTCCCCACCACCACCACTGCTTGACAACTGACGTTGGTGTGTTTACATCCCTGTAACTTAGTGGGTCAGCAAAAGAGACTGATAGAATAAGTACTAGGTTTACAAAGAATAATGTCCCCTTTTCCATACTGTCAATGGTTGGGCAGAATTGACCAAGGCAAATTTTCTACAGCCAGATGCTCTTCCGGTCACTGACCTTCACTTGCTTTTCCAAGTGTAATATTTCCTTGTGACAGGACATGTTATGATGGTGATACTCATTTACTACTGTCATACAATGTCAAGACTCGGAGACACTTGCACACACACATACATTCATATGCAGTTTGCTGTGCTTGAGAAAACACATCGAACTTAGTAAAATTGTGGTTATCCTTGCATACATGTGTGTCCTCTCCATCCCTCTGCAGCTAAGCAATCCTAATCTTATTTTGTTACTGCCAATAAAGGGCTACACACAGAGGAGACAAACAAGGACAGACAAACAGATTAAGTCGATTATATCGACCCCAGTGCGCAGCTGGTACTTATTTAATCGACCCCGAAAGGGTGCAAGGCAAAGTCGAGCTTGGCGGAATTTGAAACCAGAATGTAATGGCAAACGAAATACCGCAAAGCATTTCGTCCGGCGTGCTAACGTTTCTTCCAGCTCGCCGCCTTAGCAATCCTAATCTTGTGGCCTCATGAGTGCTGGTGCCGTCTATGAGCACCTGTGCCAGTGCTACATAAAAGCATCCAGCACACTCTGTTAAGTGGTTAGAGTTAGGAAGGGCATCCAGCTGCGGAAACCAATGCCAAAATACACATGAACCCTGGACAGCTCTTCAGCTGGCCTGCCTCCTGTCAGACCGTACAACTCATGCCAGTATGGACAACAAATGTTAAATGATGATAACAATCATGATGATGTATTTCATCATCATCATCATCATCATCATCATTAAACATCTACTTTCCAAGCTGGAATGGGTAGGACTTTTTGGTAGGAAACCAGTGAACTACAGAGCTGCATTGAGCTTCAATGTCATCTTTGGCATGGTTCAGCACCCTGGATGTCCTTCCTAATGCCAACAACTTTGCAACATATATTTGGTGGGTTTTTTTTTGTTTTTGTTTTTTAGGTACCACCACTTGTGATGTTGTCATGTAACTTGAAAGACAGGAAAGAACAGAGAAAAAGGAAAAAGAAAAAGTGCCCATTACTAAGAGGAAGTATTTGGGAGGAGAAAGTAGAGATGGGTGGCTGTGTACCAAGTATTGAAAAGTTAGGGTAGATAGAGGGACAAGCAGAAGTGTTTAGCTGTAGAAGAGATGCACAGCTGAAGAAGATAAGTGGAAGGCAGTGAAGGTAGTAGTACTAGAGTAGACTCACAAGGAACAAAGTGGACACAGATGGGATGGTGAATCATGGGAGAGAGGATGAGAGAGTAGAGGCTTTCATGTGAGCATGTGCGGGCAGTAAAGAGGTGGAGGCAGAGGTGGATTTAATGAGCGCTGAACAAGGGTGTGGGTGCAGATGATGGGAAATACTAGTATGCAGAGAGAATAAAGTGGGAGGTAGGAGTGGTTTAGGACGGTATGGGATGATGTGCAATGTGTAGCAGGTGTGGAGAAGGAGTTATAGGGACATATAAGGGGCTGGAGTAGGTGGGTCATGGTGGCAGATGGGGAAGGGTGTTGGGACTGAGAGCAGATAAGAGAGGTGTTTAGAGTGGAGTATAGCAGAGGCAGAAGAGAGAGAGATAGAACAGTGACTGAAGGCACAGAAAGACGATTATTGGTTGAAATCGTGTGGACAGAGATTATGAAGAATGGAAATAGTTCCAAGGGGTGGGAGAGACTGTCTGAGACTGGGATGTTATTTGTGTGTGTGTGTGTGTGTATTCTTTTACTTGTTTCAGTCATTTGACTGCAGCCATGCTGGAGCACCACCTTTAGTTGAGCAAATCGATCCCAGGACTTATTCTTTGGAAGCCTAGTACTTGTTCTAGCGGTCTCTTTTTGCCGAACCACTAATTCACGGGGACGCAAGCACACCAGCATCGGTTGCCAAGCGATGGTGGGGGGGACAAACACAGACACAAACACACATACATATATATATATATATATATATATATATACATATATGCGACGGGCTTCTTTCAGTTTCCGTCTACCAAATCCACTCACAAGGCTTTGGTCGGCCCGAGGCTATAGTAGAAGACACTTGCCCACACATACACCCACACATATGCAAACGGACACACTACAGGCTTCTTTCAGTTTCCATCTACCAAATCCACTTACAAAGCTTTGGCTGGCTTAGAGTTATAGTTGAAGATAAGTGTCCAAGGTGCCACACTGTGGAGCTGATCCCAAACCATATGGTTGGGAAGCAAATTTCTCATCCACACAGCCACACCTGCACCTGTCAAATCTACTGCTGTTGCTTCCCTTCTCATCTCTCTATCACTCATCCCATACCACTGTATGAGACCCACCCACATTTTATCCCCTACCACCATCCTGTTCACTATTTCTCTTTCCCTTCTTGATGTTTGTCTAAGAAACTGAAATGGACTGTATATATATCCAATACAATCTCCGTTCACCATATCTTTACTGTTAGTCATTACTTTATCTCCCTATCCTGTTTCTGCCATCAATACTCTTGCTCAGTACATTCACATCCTGGTCCCATCATCTTCTCTGTTCTTCAGTCTTCTCTCTCTCTCTCTCTCTCTCTCTCTCTCTCTCTCTCTCTCTCTCTTGGCCACGTTGCCTTGAGTGTATGTACATGTCCCTGAGTACTTAGTGCCTTCAGCTCTTGAGGTACAAGAGACCCCTTCTTGTAATGCACCCAGATCCTCCCTGAAGTACCCAGAGATGTTACATGGTCAGTCAGACTGACCATGTAACATCTCTGCTCGTAAGTTACCTCATCATTTCGTTTTTGTCTTGCTATTATATGTTTTATTATGAACTCCCTGAAGAGAAATATATGAGGAACCCCAACAGCTCTTTCTTCTTTGTGAAAGAGCTCTCATTTATTTTGAAACATGTGTAGGAATTAAAGGAACTTTTATTGACATGCGTTTTGCTCCATTTATTATTATTATCCATATCTTCTCAAAATGTATCACTTTAACTTGGTATCTCTACCTATAAAACGGCTGTGATATCTTGTTTTTTAGTGTAATTTTGCTACCTCTGATAACTATTAACGTATTTAAATTATCAAAAGTTTTAATAACTGAGATAATATTAATATATACATAAACTAATATATATATATCTCGAAAGATCACCATATACTGATAGATAGATGGATAGACAGATTGATTGATTTAATGGCTCATTTGTTTAATTATTTTTAATGATTTAATCAGTATTCTTTAATCAACCAATGTGTTCCATACCAACACACATTTGTTCTAAGTCTTATAAAACGTTTTAATCACATTTTCTTTCTCGTTCTTTTCTGTGTGATCTTCATTTGGAAATAATTACTTAACATTCGTCTTGTCTCTGTTTAAGCTGACTTTAAAACAACTATTTTTTTTGTTTGGTGGTTGTTTAAAAAAAAGAAAGAGAGAAAGGGAGAAAGAGAGAGAAGAAGAAAATCATGTTTTCTTTTGTTCTTTAATTTTGATTCAATTTAATCCATTATTCTGCTGTGTTGCTTTCTTACTTTGTTCCTTTCTCTTTTCCACAAATTCTACAAGTCAAGACAGAACCATTAAGTTAGCTTTATTTCGTATTATGCTTTCTGTTTTGTTTTGGTTTCAGTGATGTCACGTGTCTTTGTTGTTAGGGTGTTGAGATCGCGATTGTAAAGTCTCGGGGTTCGATTTTTGGCCCCGGTAATGGCTTGTGTCCTTATATATGTCACGGCGATCGCCTATGTCACTTTATTTCATGTTCAGTTTACTCAGTTAAAGATAAGTACCAAAAACAGCTGGAGTTAATCTTGTGAAGACTTGCTTGTTCAGCGAAGGGTCTTGTACTTTCAATCACTTAACCCCTTCGATATCAACCTGCCGGAAATCGCCCTTGGTCCTTTGGTGCAAAATTCTTGTTTTAAAGGGATCTAAATTAACTCTTTCATAAAAATTTCACATTAATTTATGTTCTGAACGCTAGTTTTAATAAATGCACTTATTTCATTAAATTCTTCATTATTTTCCAAATTAATTTAAACAAAGCAGCATATTTCAAGAGAAATATAGTAACGAATGGAAACGTCTCAGAAACCGGAGTAAACTCCGACCTAAATGCAGGTCCGTCGCCAGATTTGTAATAATGCTCAAGTGGAGTTTCGATATAAGTGTATACTGTAAATCTGAAGGCGTACCATTGAATAGTGAGGAGGCATTGCCATCAAGTTCACCCCTTAGTGACGGACATGCCTAAGTGAGCATTTAGGGTTGATGCGAACTTAACAATTTAGATTTGATAACGTCTCTCCACCTGAAACACATAGACTGATGTTGGGACAAATGTAATTTAGAAGATTTCTGTTTGCTTTTATCCTACGCACAGTTTTCAATGCTTTATCATAGCCTGGTGAATTAGAAATGCATAAAACCATATCGTTTTTAAATGTCGAAAGATTTTTTATCAGCATTAGTCGGTAAGTCGATAATAAAATGAAATAGTTATACCGAATGTCGATATTGATCTACCCATATTTAACAGATATTTTGCTGTGAGACCCAAGACATATCCGTGCCTAATGCTTCGATAATGATACCTATACGTACAGCACCTATAACCATTGTTATCTGAACTTGTATGGTGATTCCCCACACACTGCAACACTTCACTGGCTTGTTTATTAATACCAACAATGCAAGAAATTTATAGGCACTCTCAGTATAAATTGTTATGGAGCAAAAATCTCAAAGAAAGAAATTCTTTTGAATCAGGTCGTCTAGTTATGTTTTTTTTACAATTTTCTTAGGTGCTTCTGGCCGCCTGTAACGTCTACTTATTTTTTCCATGCATAAACAATTTTGCAATAAAACTGTCAGTTGAAAAAATTTCTTTTCAGTTTCATTTTTATTATTGAGTTGACAATGGTTGACGTCTAATTCCTTTATTTATTTTCTGAGTAGTTAAGACTACCATATATATATATATATACTACATTCAGAAGTCAAACACCTATAGTAATAAACAATGGACGGAAAAACATGCTAAATGCACAGACGCACAGATGAACAGGTGTGTGTGTGAGAGAGGGGGAGGGGGAGAAAAACACGCTATATATTTACATGGAGCACAAAAATATAGAAAGATATGAAGAAAATATGTAATTTCTTAACTCTACAGCTGTTCCAAGAAGCTCAGAGCTACATAATAATCATGACTTGCAGATGAAATCTGCAATTAAGTGAAAGTATGTAATCAGTAACCAGTCACATGGAGATATTAGAATAAGTCCGTTTTCCCTTGTCAAGAGAAAATTAGCGAAAGCGGTTCAAATAGTAGCGTCAGCAGATATAAACAGTTGAAGGAAAAGAGGAGGTGGAGCAAGAACGGAAAGTGACGTTAGTGCAATCGCCCCTAATACTTGTAGCCTTACCACACGTGATTGCGTTAATGCCCTCTCCCAGTTCCATACTAGTTACGAAAACACCGCTGATCCTACTTCTTGGATAACTGATAACATGAATCAACATAGCAGTGGGAAAACCTGAAATTGTTGGGTGTTCTAACTATGTCTATTAGATGGATTTTGTTTACTCTCTAACATCTTTATATAAATGCCAGGCAATAATAACCCCACGTTCCCACGTTCTAGGGTCTACATTGGCAGCACCATTGATTTCACTTGAAGTCATTCTTAAATAGAGCCTCTAAACTCTCTACTTCCTTAGCTGTATATGTACACCACCTCAAGTCCCAGAGCATTCCCGACACCTTACCCTATCTGTAGTTTGTAGGGCTCCCCCGTATACACTTCAATAACCACTAAATAATCACACACACTATATACTGAACACTTTTTCCATTTTATTTTCACTATTAACTGTCCTCTATCTATAGATTGTTATAGAGCAAAAATTAACAGATATTTTGCTGCGGGATGTGACACGCAAGACATATCCGTGCCTAATGCTTCGATAATGATACGTATCTACGATGGGGCCACGAACTCTGCGGTGAAAATTCAGAGTTACTAGTGGTCGGTGAATTTTTAATAAAAATGCGAAGGTGGTTTATCAATTCAAAAATCGATATCCACGAAATAACCATACTTTCTGATATTTCAATACTAGAAACCTTCCTGGCGATCGTCTTTGTAAACCCCAAAAATATCGTAACCATTGGTCCAGTTGTCTGGCCGTGAAGAGGCAACAGACAAAGACACGGACAGACGGATATAACGCCCATTATAGTAAGATTATGATTATTACGTGACTCTGAGCTTCCTGAAACAGCTGTCGAGTTACGAAATTACATATTTTTCTGTATTTGTTTTGTGCTCCGTGTAAATATGTGTGTATATTAATAAATGTAGACTTGTGTGTGTGAAGCCTAATTGTTTATCTGCATTGCTACCTCTATATCAACGCGTTTGGTATTTCTCTTACGGCCACTCTTGACACCTTGGGTTTTGCCCTGGACGAAGAATTCGCAAGTTCAAATTTATTTGAGCACTACGATGTATTTTCGATATTGAGCATATATAGCTCTCGCCTATTGTGTGTGTGTGTGTGTGTGTGTGTACACATTCACATAAGTAGATAGATAGATATAGCAATCTTAATTCATCTAATTGAGACATTTAATTAGTGAGAATGGGACGAATCAACAGGTAGTATGCGTGTTTATACTTATGAAAGAGGTGAGAAATAAAGTAGACAAGTTATTTATAACTTAATATAACTTGTGTGCGCGTAGATGTATCTATTTGTGTGTGAATATGCATATGTGTGTGTATGAGAAGGAGAGGGTGTAAGGTTTAAGTTATAACTAAGTACAACTTTTCTATATATATATATGTATACATAAATGTAGGTGTATATGTGTACATTTTCCTTTATTTCGTTCGCTGTTTAAGTCTATGTAAGCATAGTAATGTTTAGCGATACGTAATTAAAGTGAGCGTAACTTGAATTATTATGGGCCATCATACGTTCAATTAATCTAGACTATATCCATTTCGAGGAAAGGTAAACATCGTTGAACAATTATACAATTACCTACATACAACATAATACACAACTGTTTCATTTTTAAAAGTCCGTCCTGCTCCACTTCGCAGACATAGACAGCAACATTTTTAAAAGTTCGTTGCGTTCTTACTAATCTCGCTCCACCACCAACATTCTCCCATAGTCACCACTAAAACTTATTTCTAGACATACACAGACAAGACAATGGAGAAAATGTGACGTTCCGACGGCCACACTACATTAAATATTATGGTAAACTGCATGTTTGTATGTGTGTGTGTGTGTGTAATGAGGTGTTCATTATAGCGATGGATCTTTAAGATATCATCTACACGCGGCTACCCCTTTGCATGGGTGGTCTCTGTGAGGACTGACCTGAGGGTAAAACAACTCTACACACCCCATTAACGAGTGTGTTTTTGTGTGTTTGCATGTTAATATATGCATACGTAAATACATACGTGGAACATAGCTATAGCTATATGTATGTGCATGTGTGTAGCTTGCTTACCAACCACATGGTTCCGGGTTCAGTCCCACTGCGCGGCACCTTGGGCAAGTGTCTTCTACTATAGCCTCGGGCCGACCAAAGCTTTGTGAGTGGATTTGGTAGACGGAAACCGAAAGAAGCCCGTCGTATATATGTATATATATATAATCACATTCTTGACAATTTATATATATATATATATACTCTTTACTCTTTTACTTGTTTCAGTCTTTTGACTGTGGCCATGCTGGAGCACCGCCTTTAGTCAAGCAAATCGACCCAGGACTTATTCTTTGGAAGCCTAGTACTTATTCTATCGGTCTCTTTTGCCGAACCGCTATGTTACGGGGACGTAAACACACCAGCATCGGTTGTCAAGCGATATTGGGGAGACAAACACAGACACACAAGCATATACACACACATACATATATTAATAATACAGTAGGCAGGAGAATAAATTAGAGAAATGACATGAGTAGGTAGGTTGTATGAGTTGAGAGAAAGACAAAATGCATAAAGAGAACAAGAAATGTATGGTGATATGGGCTTGCCTTTTTGGACATGTTGCTTTTGGAATACGCTCTGGTTCCTCATCCTTTTCCCTAAGATCTTTATTTCTCTTTTACACATCACACCTTCTGCCTGAATCTTGATCTTCTCAATCCACCCCACCATCCTTTTCATTCTCTGACTTGCTTTCACTAATCCCTTCCTCCTATTATTCCTTTCTCTAATACTATATCTCTTAGTCTCTCCACTACTACCCTTCCCCCATCATACTTTAATCTCTCACCTTTTCTCCTGTTCTCCCTCTCAGTCATGAGAATTCTTTAGTCTTGAGAAGAGTTACCAAGCAACCTTACAAGTGCCCAATACCATGATAAATACATCCAGTGCTATCTGTAAAGCACTTGGTAAACCAATCCAACAACTTTAACCCATTACCTACCAGTGACCTCATATGAGATCACTTAAAAATTACAAATTTCGTAATTATCTGTCAATATTTACACATATCTAACCTTTTTGCTATATCTACTAGGTATATTTCTCTGATATTCAAATGAGATTTGCTAATTTTTCACCCAATATCTCGCTTATTTCTATTTAAAATGTTATTTTGAAATGTTATTTTGATCATTCCAGTGTGTTTCTAAGGCTGTTTTATGCTAGAAATCAAAGTTTCATTAAAAAATTCCAGTTAATAGAATAATGGGAGGTAATGGGTTAAGAAGACGTTTTAATTTTCCCCACTACAAAATTAGACAGTCTTTTCAATCTTACATTCACCAGCCCTTCCCAGAACAATATTTCAAACTGTTTCTCATATTTAACTAAGATAAATATAAAGTTTTTATATTTAAAACTGATGTTTTGAAATTTTGCCTCATTTGCAGTACTGTCGAAGATGTTTGCTTGCTCGACTCTACAGAATTCAACCAAGAAGACTCTGCTCTCCTACAAGATGACAAGGTGTTTGAGGACACGGGCAGTGAATTACCACTGCTTCTCCCGTCTGAAACAACAAATGCAGAAGATGAGCAAAACACTACCACAGATACATACGTGAAATTTAGCTTAGCAGAAGATGCTGAGCAAGAAGATGGAATTGGAGGAGAAGGAGGAGGAGGAGGAGGCCAAGGAGAAAATGACTTGACAGCGAATTGCAACTTTGCTCCCACCACAAGATGCAATTCACAGTATGCCACAGTTGACTCGACTGATAGCGTTCGGTTTGCAGAACACACAACAGTAATCACAGTTCCACGCTTGAAATCACGACCAAAGAAAAGTGTAAGTTGTTTCTTAGCTCTCTCTCTCTCTCATTCTCTCTCTCTCTCTCTCTCTCTGTTGCTCTCTCTCTGTACCTCATGTCAGGTTGTTGGTTCATCTGGTATTGAGGAGAGGAGGATGTCTAGTTCCTTTTTTGAAGACATCTACTTCCACCTTATGCAGATTTCTTAATGTTTGTGGCAGGGCATTGAAGAGCTATGGGCTTTTGAACCCTAGACTATTGCAATACTTGGTCCTGAATATAGATGGAGTGGATGGTACCTTTGGTACAATATAATGGCGGCCAGTTGTGGCATTTGTATAACACTCAATGCAGAAATTAGGTATTAGCCCTTCTAAAGATTTCCATATGTAGATTATTACATATCTGTCACACCTTCACTCCTGGCAGTAAAGTTGCAGTTTTCTCAGCCTATCCCTGTAGCTCATCTGCTACAATGTCTCAATCTTTTTAGTGTAGTGGCATTGGATTGTTTCAAGCTCCACTGTTAGTTTGGCACTATATGGTGACCATAACTGGGAGCAGTAGTCCAAGTGACTGAGAACAAAGGTTCTCCACAGGCTCAACATAGTTTCTTGGTCTCTTGTCTTGAAGGACCTCAGTATCCATCTTGCCAGTTGTCTGCACTTTGCTGCCGTCTTGCTTATGTGCATATGAAATGATGTGTCATTGCACATACTGATCCCCCAAGTCTTCACTGCATGTGACTCTGGGATTGTAGTGCTTTCGGGTCCTGTAAATGTAGATTGTACTGTATTCGTGAGTTGACAGTGCAGTGCTTGAAATTTTCCAGCATTAAACCGCATGTTGTTTATTTTGGCCCACTTGCATATTGAATTTAGGTCCTGCTGTAAGCTTGTGACATATATATATATATATATATATATATATATATATATATAGGGAGAATTCACAAAAAAACAAAAAGACGAAGACAGGTGGTGTAGAAAACAATCAGATGTATTAGTATAACGCTCGGGAATTGAAAAAGTCTTTAACGTTTCAAACCTACACTCTTCCACAGAAAGAAACACAGAAAGAAACAAGCAGCAATCTATTATGGCAATATATATATATATATATATATATACACACACACTCATACACAATGGAATTCTTTCTGTTTCGATGTACCACATCCATTCACAAGGCTTTAGTTGGCCTGGGGCTATAACAGAAGACACTTGTCCAAGGTACCACACAGTGGAACTGAACCAAGAACCACTTGCCTGGAAAGCGAACTTCTTAACTGCACAGCCATTCATGCAATCACGATATATTATTATCTATCATCGACGGTCATACTTGTTAAATGAGAGGACAGCCATTGTATTCGTATTTTGATGATCTCTATGTTGTTACAGATATTGTATTATGTCATTGGAGAGGACATTTAATACTCAGTCATAGATTTCGCACCTTTCTCTAAGTAGGTTCTTACACATCCGGGTGTGATTCACTACTATAAACTGTAGCAGTGGTTTTTGTAGAATTCACAAAATCCTGTTTTACTTTCCACATGTGTAAAGAAATATCTTTTTTCAGGAGAAAGAACATTCAGTATGTGTTTGGTGAACAAAGCCTCCCTACTCCACACCTCTAACTCAAAAACACAGAGACTTTTACAGAAGCTTTTCTGACATATGATATTATATATAGGTCAGGTAAGGTGCCAGGTGTTTAGTGGATGGAAATTGGATGTTTGTCATTGTGTGTGTGTAAGGAGTGACGCCTGGTACTTCAAGACAGAGTATGCAGTTTTTTAATATCAAAGTTATGTAATTGATTTAAAGCACGCCTATTATGCAACTAATATAAGTTTTATATTGATGAAATGTGTTTAACAATAACAATACATCTCATAGTTGTAAAATAAGGCATTTTGAAACTACATACACATCAGCAACAAAAAGCTAGCTAGTTTCTATATGTTTTATATGTTCACTGGTTACTCTGATGCAAGAACCAAGAAAAATAGAAGTACCTTCACCCATTGTATCCACTTCTTTGCTTGGCCCCACTCCAATCACTATGCCCAGTTCTTCCTTCTTAGAACATCTCCTCTCTGGAATTCCTTCCCTGCTTGTATTTTTCCTGCAGGTTTTGATTTATAAAGCTTCAAGAGAAAGGAACATTAATGACAGCATTCTCACCTGTTTAACACCTTTGTTACCATATTTCTATCAACATATGCTGCCTTTGTTTTAATTAATTTTTTGAATTATGAAGAATTTAGTAAAATAACTTTCTGATTATTAAGCTGGGAGCTGGAACAAATTACCATAAAATTTTGGTGGTAGATTATAATTTAGACCCCTTAGAACAGTGAGTTAGAATCTGGGGCTGTCTCAGGCAGGTTTGTATTGAAAAGATTAAGGAGATCTCTGAATGCTATAAGAACTGTCCCTTCTTCCAGACCCAGTAAGTAAAAATACAAAGTTCAAGTTGAACTTCATCATCAACATCACCAGTCTGGGTGGCTATATAAAGATGGTCATAAAATAAATGAACAAATGTATTGTGTATGTGTGTATGTATGTGTCCGTTAAACTCTATAAAGTGTTTAACACTGGGAAGGGCTTTTTGTCGTAGAAATCTTATCAAAAATGGAATGTTTGAGTGACACTTAGTTCCCAACCTGTTTGGGAGGACAGTAACTTTTGAATAAGAACTGTCTTGAAACATGGTGATTCATCTAATCGATGTTGATGTGGAAAGCAAACTTAAAAACAACGATGATAAAGGTGGTGGTGGTGGCAGTGGTGATGGCAGTGAAGGTTTTGATGATGAGGAGGATGATGACCAACAGTGGTGGTTGCCATTGTGACATTGGTGTCGGTGATGATGATGATGATGATGATGATGATGATGATGATCGTGGTGACAGTGGTGGTGGTGGTGGTGGTGGTGGTGGTGGTGGTGATGATAAAAGTCTGGTAATATGCAAACAAAAAAAGGCAGAAACTTGTTTATGCTTGTGTGTATGCACATACATTATTATGTATATAACTGTTTGTGTTACGTGCATAGAAATAAATTTTATAAACAGTTACACAGGACTTTACACCAAAAACAACAGGTTCAAGTTTCTCTCAGATAAACAAGCTTATATAATGTGTGTGTGTGTGTGTAGATATATGTTGTCTTCTATATCTGTATTCAACATTACTGTTATAATAAATCTTTTGCTGACCCCCAAGAGTATATAACACTGCATTATATAACACTGTATTATATAACATTATATATATTTAATATTATAATGCATTGCATAACATTCCCCTAACTGTGTTTTGATAATTGCATTAAGCTTCATTTTTTTAACTAAAGTTCAAATGTCAACTCCTTTCAAGAAAGGTTAAAGGTTACACCTTAAAATTCTTTTTTGAATTCCCACTAACATTTAACTGACCTGTTTTTTTATTAGTATTTTCATTATTTTTCATTTATTTTTTGTTAAAGGTTTTATTTATTTATTTATTCATTTTATTTTTTCATGCTTGCTGTCTTCAACTTATTTTTCTCCAACTTTAGGAAAACGCAATTTTCTTTTCACATCTGTTGAGATTATTATCATCATTATTATTCTTATTATTATTATTATTATTATTATTTTGGAATATGTCACTTGTCATTTTTTTCTCATCATCATCATCATCATCTCTTTTCCTTTTCTGTCTTCTGTCTTATTTTACAACATCCGCTTCCAATAGCTCAGTGATGAGGTATAGAGTGTGTGCAGGGCGAGGGGGGGGGGGGGTGTCAACAAAGAGAAATATATGTGGTGGGACAGAGAAAAAAACCAGTGGCTTGAACCCCAAATCTTAAGATCCAAAGGTTTGGTACTACCAAGATGAAAAAAAAAAAACCTAGAAGGCTTGGCAAAACATACAAACCAGTCAACAACAATAAGAACCACAACAACAACAAGAGACACAACAATAAATACTACAACAACATACAGATGCAACTCTCAAATACTGTTTTCTGCAAAGAAAATAATAAGAAATTGACAAAATTTGTGCAATGAAAGGTAAAATATTTATGGTGTATGAAAGCTTTGGTGGAGGTACAATGGTGCAGTGGTTAGGGCAGCAGACTCGTGGTCATAGGATCGCGGTTTCGATTCCCAGACTGGGCATTGTGAGTGTTTATTGAGCGAAAACACCTAAAGCTCCACGAGGCTCCGGCAGGGGATGGTGGCGAACCCTGCTGTACTCTTTCACCACAACTTTCTCTCACTCTTCTTTCCTGTTTCTGTTGTGCCTGTAATTCAAAGGGTCAGCCTTGTCACACTGTGTCACGCTGAATATCCCCGAGAACTACATTAAGGGTACACGTGTCTGTGGAGTGCTCAGCCACTTGCACGTCAATTTCACGAGCAGGCTGTTCCGTTGATTGGATCAACTGGAACCCTCGACGTCGTAAGCTATGGAGTGCCAACAACAAATGCTGAAACAGATTCCAGTTTTGCCAAGGTGTTTCTAAAGGTTTTTCATCACTGACCCAAGTACTCCACTCACAGTTGGTACCACTCTTGCATTCATATTCTACATTCTCTTGATATCTATTCTCAAGTCTGTGCAGTAAGACTTGAAATAATTTAATTGTATTAAATGCTCCACATTCAGACTGTCATTTTCTACCATGGCTAATTATATGTTTATATTTTATCTATTCATTAGACTCCAAGTAAAGAAAACTCCAAACTGCTTAAATACAGTGTGGCCACACTCTTCATATTGATTCTTGCTGGTTTCATATCTGTGAGAGTTCTTCATGCAAGACAAACCAATGCTATTTTGGTTGGCCGACTTATCCATTTCTCTGAAGCTGAACGGAAAGTACAACTGTTGAATAAATTTAAAGGAATAACTCTAACTGGATGGTTAGGAATCAACCTCACATCTAGCTTTCATTTTTGTCAACCAAAGATTAAAGAACAAAGCATTCAAGAATTGTGCTATCAAAGTCAGCGCTCTACCAAGCTACAAATACTACATGAAGAAAAAGGCAGTCTGTATTGCTATTCTATAAATTGGGAAATTTCACAGGTAGAAGAGTTCCTTGATTGTTACCAGATAAAATCTTCTAATTGGTATGGAATGAACATTGGTTCAAGGCAATCATGGCCACTGAAGAATTTTTCTACTGGTCCTATTCCATTTTCAACAGAATCATCAGATATGTTGGGTTCTGTATTAGAACCACTTTGGATTAGTTCTGATGGTGTTGGAATCTTTGTAAATGACTCACATCCTTTTAAAATTAGCTGGAATTCTTCTGATGATGGATTATTTTGTCTTCTGCCAGACCTAAGACAACCATATCCCAACCAACAACTCCACTATTATTTGTGTCAAGGTAGTGATATCAGAGATACTTATGTCAACATGAAAAAGACATTTTTACCTGTGAGCCAAGATGAACTGGCAAAGAACAATAAACTTTTAAAAACAATGATCTGGTCTTTTGAAGAAAATTCCAGGAATATTTCTATACAAAGTGCCATCCTTAATTTCATTAATAGTAAATTCGCTCACACTTATAACGATACTTACATCGAATTGAATAACAATTGGCAACAAAGTCAGGGAGATTTCACTTTTGATCCCAAACAATTCCGAAATATCTCTGAATTCCTTCGTCAAGTTGATTGTCATAATATTGGTATTATATATCCAATAAGTCCTTATTTCCATTTCACATCCAGAGAATTCAATGTTGGAATGACCTCAGGATATTTTATAAGGGATGATTTGAGTGACGTTACAAAGCTTGTCAAATGGCAAAATAAACAGATGGCTATTGTAGATGTTTCCAACCCAAATGCTTCAAAATGGTATTTGGACAAATTGCTTCACCTTTCTACGAAGCCAGAATTCGGAGGATTCCGTAATTTAGCAATTGGACAGAGCTACATTCCAAAGAATATTCGCTTTTATAACACAAGTTACACTATAAAAGACTACGTTGACAAAATGGCGTCATTCTACAGAAACAGTTCAGAAATATTTTATTATGATTCCAAATTAAACAAACATAAACTATTAGTGATCAATGTTAAATCTATGTTTGTATCCAGAGGCAAGTATACCTGTATTAATAATGTCATTGATCAGGCACTAACTGTTAGTATGTTAGGCTATCCGTACATAACTCTTTCCCCTGTAAAATTTCCCAATATTACTCAAGAACTGTACATGCGATATATCACCTTGGCTTCTTTTATGCCAGTTGTCCGTTTATCATACAGCAGGTACTTATATAATCATACAACTTCATTACATTTACGAGACGTTATCACTCTCCATCGAAAATTAGTGTACAAAACTATTGAAGGCCTTTCTTCAGACATCAAAGCAGGCCTTCCAATTATTCGCCCCCTTTGGTGGGTCAACCCTAATGATAAAACAACTCTCAACATCTCAGACCAATTTCTTATTGGCAATGAGTTAATGGTTGCCCCCTACTTATGTGATAGCATCAAAAAGCGTGATATATACATTCCAGCTGGTAGATGGAAAGACCTTCAGTCTGAAGTTGAAATTCAGGGCAAAACTTGGTTGTATAATTATCCGACTGAAAAAAATTTTGTTGCAATATTTCAGCTCCTTTAAAAAAAGAGTTTGGCAGGAAGAGTAAAAAAAAAATGAATAAATACAATATGATATTTAGTTTCATTTCCTCTGATTTCAAATTTCATTAAATTTCTGTTCAAGTCCCTGCCAAAAACAAAAGTAAAAAATGAAATAATAATAATAATAATATGACAATGATAAATACCAGTAATACACTGGACTTGGATCGTCCATCCCTTCCCTATCTTAAAAAAGTTGAAATATATGACAATAATGACTATTACTATTGCTGTTGTCACTACTACTACTACTACTACCACCACCACCACTACCACTACCATTACTACCACCACCACCAAAACCACTACTACTACTACAACAAGGAACCATTTCCATTCCTCAGTGGCAGCTAGATAACTATCAATGCAATGAAATTCTTTCACAGAATATTCTGGAATGAAATCCAAAAAACATGCAAACTACAAGAAAAGATATTAGTTGGTACAGCCAAAAAAAAAAAGAGATATATTTTTTTAAATTATGAATGAGGGTATATTATGTCATCCTTAAAGCAAGCAGACTTATTATGATCAGGGGCCCCTCACCTGTGACCATCGTATCTTGTATATCTAAAACTTCTTAGCTAGTGTGTTCTTATTTGTTTTAAGATGCTATGGTATGAGTTGAAAAGAAGTTTGACTGCTGTTTCTAGCAAACTGAGCAACCACCTAGAGCAGTGGTTCTCAACCAGGATCCATATAAAATAGTGGGGGTTCACACAAAATAGTAAATTGGGGACCCAAAGCAGTATATTAACCCTTTGACATTTAAACTGGCTACGTCCAGCCCAAATATATCACCTGTTTTATGCTCAAATTGGCCAGATTTGGCCTTGTACAATATCTTACAATATCATACAAAAAATATACAATCACATCATCAGAATTTCAAAGCTATGACATAATGTCTGATTAATTCAAAACAATGTAAATAAATAAGCTTCACATTTGACAGAACAATCCAAATACTTAAGAATTAAAGGTCCATAAAAAACGTTCGTTTTGGATGTGTATATTCCAAGAAACAGCAAGATTTCTAACTCTTTTTGCATAATTCAACCTAGACAATTTAATGTGTGAAAAGCAAGTAGTTCTAAATATCGAATGGCTCTGGGGGTTCACCAGAGTAAAATAGTAATCAAAGGGGTTCATAAGCCAAAAAATAGTTGAAAACTGCTGACCAAGAGGCTTGTTGTTATATTATAATGTGCAGTTGAATTCTCTCACCATTTCAACTGTCTGAAATATTAGATATTTCTTCGCAACTCACACTAACATTTTGTTTTTCAAACCATCACACATTGAACTGTGTAAAACAATAAAGAAAAAAATCTGTTTCTTGCAATAAATACCAATACATACATTTAAGGCAACATTTTTTCAGGGGCCCTTGAAATTCTATTGTGGATCCCCAATTTACTATTTTGCTGCAGGGAGCCCACCAAAATTTTATATGGGCCCTTAGGGGCCATATGGATCCCCCGTTGAGAACCACTGGTGTAGACCTAAATTTATAGTGGCTGAATAAAATGAGAGATTGTCCTATCTCGAATCCCTTGAGCTATACGTCTGTTCAGCTAGAACATTCACTTGGAAGTTAATCAACAACAACAATCTCATCAAAAAAAGATTATTTTTTCCTACATATTCACTCTCATAACAAATTTCTGTGAATTCCAACATTCATTTACAAAAATGGTTTATCACATGTGAAAAGATAATTTATATGATGTCTTTTGAGCAATTTTAATTCAGTTTTAGTGTTTTCTTGTATTTTAATTCTCTTTATGTTTTGGGATTGTTTTTTTGATTTTTTTTCTAAGAGACAGAAAATCAAAAATGTGTTATTTTCTTAGCTGTCATATTTATTTTAGAGCATTATCATGTTTTTTTTTTTAATTTAAAAATATTACCATAATAATTGCTCTTTTCAGTTTAACTAATTATAAAATACAGTAATTCTGACTGAAAAGGAAAACGTTTCCAAATTTTCTACAATATCTACTGGAACTATATGTGTGTGTATATATATATATATATATATATATATATATATATATATATTCACACATATATATATATATATTCACACACACACATGCACTTAATGCCTTACTTATTTTTGAACAGAAAATAGAAGTATTTTTGTTATAGAACCACCAAACATTCCAATCAGGACATATTTCCTGAATTTCAGTTGTACATTTACTAAAAAAAAATTGTGAAACAAAATTTCCATTCTCCTTTGAGTTCAGAACATCATTAAGTGGCACAGTTTTTAGAGTTTCATGGTATTGAATGGATGTTTTGATAATTTCCCCTCTGTATATGAAGTTATCTAAACTAGTAAATAACATTCCCTGGAAATTGAGGTCATGTAAAATAAAGTGCCTTGCCAAAAAAAACTCAATGAAACACTTGCTGTAGATTTGAACTCATTACCTACAAGCTGGTTGTCCAATACCAAATAAATTCCTGTAACTTTTATGTTTTTTTTAAATTTCTCTTGATCAAAAGACCAATATGTAAATTGATTTTTCTCTATGATTATAATCAATATATAATTTCTCATTACAGCTATGTATCCTGATTTATTTATGTTTTACACACACTCACACATACATAGATGTGTGTATATATATATATATATACATACATACATCCATGAACCCGGAACCATGTGGTTGGTAAGCAAGCTACTTACCACACAGCCATATTCTTTTACTTGTTTCAATCATTTGGTTGTGGTCACATGGGAGTACCACCTTAAAGAGTATTTTAGTTGAAGAAGCTGATCCCAGGTCTTATTCTTTGTAAGCCTAGTGCTTATTCTATCAGTCTCCTTTGCCGAACTGCTGAGAAATGGGGACATAAACACACCAACATCGTTTGTCAAGCAATGGTGGTGGGGACAAACACAGATACACACACATAAATATATACATATACAACAGGCATCTCTCAACTTCCGTCTACCAAATCCACTCACAAGGCTATAGTAGAAGACACTTGTCCAAGGTGCTACGCAGTGGTACTGAACCTGGAACCATGTGGTTGGAAAGCAAGCTTCTTACCACACAGTCATACCTGTGCCTGCAAATTTTGAAGTTATGACCTCTAGAGAAAAAAAAAAAAATCAGCGTGTGTGGGATAAACAAAACATTCCTTTTATGAAGTTGGATTTTTTTCGACAGCTATAACAGCTATAATGTGACCAAGGTCAGACTGGTGAGGTCAAATTGCGTACAACTTGTAAAAATTATTTACTATTATTACTGTGTAATACATTGTTCTGTACAATAAATTTTACTCTGTTGGAGTGTCAAATTAAACAGGTGGATAGAAATGCCAATGAGTTATTTGGGATGTTATAAATGTGTCAAGATATTTTTTTTATGTCAAATTAGGTTTCCTTATAGTATCCTTTGATTCGTAAAAAGTAATGAAAATAAAATTATTGTAAAGTTTAAGGCAAGCAAGATGGCAGAAATGTTAGCATGCTAGGTGAAATCCTTAGTGGTATTTCGTCTCGTCTTCACGTTCTGAGTTCAAATTCTGCCACGGTTGACTTTACCTTTCGTCCGTTCAGGGTCGATAAATTAAGTACCAGTAGCATACTGAAGTCAATCTAATCGATTGCCCCCCCCCCTCCAAATTTCGGGCCTTGTGCCTCGAGTAGAAAAGAATATTGTAAAGTTGTCAGCAAAGTTTAAAAGCATTCATATTACTTGCAGTGGTAGATTGTTGAATTAGTAAAGCACTACACAACACTCCTTGCAGTGGTTAGTTGTGTTCCTTTTACACTCTATGTTCAAATGTCACCAAAGTCATATTTACTTTTCATCCTCTAGGATGTCATCATCATCATTTAGCATCTGCTTTCCATGCTGGCATGGGTTTAGACGGTTTGACTGAAACTGGCATGCTGGAGGGCTGCACCATGTTTCAACCTAATTTGACATGGTTTCTATGGATGGATGTCCTTCGTAACACTAACCACTCCAAGAGTGTAACGGGTGCTTTTTATGTGTCAGTTACATGACACTAGCATCAGCCACAACTACAATTTCGCTTGACAGGTCTTCTCAAGCGCAACATATCACCAAAGGTCTCAGTCACTTATCTTTACCTCCGTGAGGCCCAACATTTGAAGGGTGCTTTTTATGTACCACTAGCACAGGTGCCACAACTATGATTTCACTTGGTTTCATGGGTCTTCTCAAGCATGGCATATTGCCAAAGGTCTCAGTCACTTGTCATTGCCTTCATGAGGCCCGATATTTGAAGATCATGCTTCACCACCTCGTCCCATGTCTTCTTGGGTCTATCTATTTGTTCAGTCATTAGACTGCATGTATTCTGAGACACTGCCTCAAAGAATTTTAGTCAAACTTATGAACCCCAGAATTTACTGGGTTTTTTTTTTTTTTTGGAAAGCCTGGCACTTATTCTATAGGGATCTTTTGCTGAACTAAGTTACAGGTACTTATACACACCAACACTGGTTGTCAAGCAGAGGTGAGGGACAAATACATACACAAAGACGTACAAACAGATATATATATATATATATATATATATATAAAACAGGCTTTTTTCAGTTTCTGTCAACAAAATCCACTCACATAGCTTTGGCCAGCCCAAGGCTATAGTAGAAGACACCCACTCAAGGTGCCATGCAGTGGGACTGAACCTGGAACCATGTGGTTGGGAAGCGAATTTCTTACTGCACACATATAAAAATATAAATTCACATGCACACACACACACGTCTATAACCAGAGTATATTCTATGGAACCGCAGAAGGATGAAAAGCAAAGTTATAATCCACAAGATTTGTACTTAAGGTGAATACTTCTAAACATTTCATCTTGTGTGCTACCAATTGTGATCCACCATCTAAAGCAGTGGTTCTCAACCAGAGTCCATGTAAGATTTTGTTGTTAAAATTTGTGAAATAATTTGGTTATACGCCTACAATACACAAAATATTTTCATTTTTTTCAAATACAATTTCTAACGAGATTTAATTATAAAAATACAGTAGGATTGTTTTTTATATACATCAAGTGGCTATGGAGGTCCAGTAGAGTAAAATAGAAATCAAAGAGATTCATGGGTAAAAATGGTTGAGAACCATTGATCAAAAGTAACCTTAACAGAAACCATTTATATTGTGACTTGTGCCACAGACATATGGGGAGGGTATAGGGCATTGGTTATGGCCCAATGTTCCACTGGAACTTGGCTGTTCATCCTTCTGAAATAGATCACTTTAAGTTGATCTCAGTGGTGTGTGGAAGCAGAATATAGCAGCAGGATTGAACCAAATACTGAAGACCATTCAATTCTACAACTGTACTGCTTCAAACAAGAATATTTACCATTTTCAAATGAAATCAAAGAACAGATTATAACTGATGAATTTTATTTTTACTTCCAATACGATAGAAAGAGGTTTTCTACCAAAAATTGTGAGACAAAGATGTTTTTATCCACCCACCACCATTGAAAAGATGGTAGAAATGATGTTACATTACCAAAGCTAATAGAAATAGTTTGTTGCTTTTCATACCAAAGACAGTAGAAATACATGATTTTACTATGAAAAATGGTTATCAATAAATGATTTTCTATCAATAGATGAGCTTCTAATGGGATTTCTTCTTCATATTTACCAAACGTGGTAGAAATAACTTGGTTATTTTTCTATCAAAGACAGCAGATTTTGATGTTTTTTTTATTTTTAACCAAGCATAGCAGAAATAACCGTTCACGTTTTTTGTTTTTTACAAAAGATTTTAGAAATAAATGGTTTTATACAAAAGATGATGGATTTTTCTGCTAAAGATGGCAGATCTAAAACATAGTTTTTAAATTTTAAATCAATTTAATTCTAATTTTCCAATTTCTTTTTCCACTTTACAAACCAGTGTTTCCCCAAAACAATATTTTTTTTCAGATGGTAACCCTGACATATATTCTCTTTGGAAATATTTATCCAAATTTTTGTTGTTTTTATTATTTTTTGTAATTCATATTTAGTAATTAAATCATTTATAATCTTTATACATAAGTACTCGTCACAAAAGTTATAATTTGATCAATAATCAATCAGATAATGAAGTCAAAATAAAATATGTGACATTCTAAAACATCCCAACATTTATGTAATTAATGACTTACAGAATATATGCCAAGAATTTATAATTTTTCATATTGAATCAGACAGATGGTACAGAATTTGACACAATGAATTTTATTTTTTTTTACTTTGGCAACAGGGCCAATTGTTGCAAGGGACGGGTACACAGTTGATTGAACCCACACCCCCAGTACATATGACTGGTACTTATTTTATCAACCTCCCCAGGAGGGCTGAAAGGCAAAGTTGGTTCTGGCGGGATTTAAAATCAGAATGTAGAAGGGATGAAACTAAAAACCACATCTGTCAACTTACTGAGCTCTTTGACAAATAAAATACTCCTTTTTTTTTTTTTTTTGAAAACAAAAAAAGATAATGTTAAATTTTGAAGAAATGCAACTTCGAATGAGTGCTGCCTTTTTGATAATTAATTATTATTACTATTATTTATAGTAGAAGAAGTAATATTAGTAGTCCAAGATTTTGGGAGCATTTTTTTTCTTTTCGGTTAAATAGAACTTAATGACGTAAAATGGTTTTGTATACATTTAGGATGGTTTGAGATATTATCATACAAAAAAAAAAAATTAAAATTTATATAATTTAAAACATGTTTGAGAATAAATGAGAACTAAAAGAGATACAAAAAATGTTAAAAAGGAAATAAAAGAAAATTAACACACACACACACATCCTACTATGGAATTTGTCAATATCATCAACAAGATAACTTTGCAACTACAATGCTAATTTGTTTTAATGACCATATAATACAAAATTATTCTCAGAAATGCTCTAAAGAAATTTAAAGAGAGAGAGAGAGAGAGAGACAGAGTACAAAAGTAAGAGAATAATTTAGTGAATGTTTTAAAAGGAAAACAAAATATACAATTGATTAGACCTCCACTAGTGTTTGCCGAGGTCTCCTGGACAAAGAAACATTCTTGAAATAACACTGGTTCCGCTGTCAGGCCTTTACTTTAGACTCACAGTGAAGACGTAGTTGTCTATAATTTCCTGGGGGTAGAGAAATTAGCAGTTCTGAATTTCATAACCCAAGCTAAGAAATGATGGAGGAGGGTATATATTTCTCTCACATAGCCTCCATATTTCTTTCAGGTGTAGTCACTGTTTCCTAGACTATTGTGCCATTTCAAAAACCACACAGCCACACACAGTTATCTTATAACTTTTCTAATGTTTGCATTTTATCTTGATTAAACTTTGAACTTCAATTTTAACATTTGCAATAAACAGGTATATATTATATATATTTCCTGTCACATTAAGAATAACACTTTAGTTTGCAATAAACATGTGTGTAGATATATATATATATATATATATATATATATATTATATTCACACACACAGGTTTATTGCAAACTAAAGTGTTACTCTTAATGTGACAGGAAATATGGCACACATGTAATAATTATAATCTAACTTCTATCCAATTTCTTGGTGCTTATACAAAATGATGAAATGAATACTAATTTTCAAAAGAAAAATATTTACTTTAAAATGAAATAATAAAAAAACAAATTCTTATTCATATAACTCCTTTCATATCTAACTACTCAGTCATTTACTCCCTCTCTAGCCATGAAGCCTAGGATGTGCACTCAATCAACACTTTTTTATCATAACTCTCTCTATATGATATAATGTCTGACTGGAGGAATCCAATCAACAAGATAGGAATATCAACAGACTTGATATGTGCATTTCTCTCTCACACTCCACAATGCCATTCCAACAAGTGAAAGTGAAAGTATGTCAGTTCTCATTAGTTCTGCAATATTGCAATATCATTGTGCTACTTACTGCTTAATACTGGACTACAGAATTGCCCTGAAATCTCAGAATTCCACTTCACATTATGATATTAGAAATAACTTTGCTAAAAGCATGGAAATTTCTCATGTCTTGTCATTGCTACTGAAGTGTGACCATAGTCAAGACATTATGCAATGGTCGGCCAGTTCATTTCATGTAAGCAGCAGGACTATAAACTGGCAAGCAGTGTTCAAGTCCTCTTGTAGGCCTAAAGAAATCAAAAGAGAGGGGATATGGAGAAGAAGCTAACATTTGCACATATTTCTTCCTGGAACTTCACAAAAGACAATGATCTCTAGTAGTGTTACTCATCTAACTACTGCACTTAACAGAAACCTTACTAATCCTTTTTAGATGTAACCCCCCCCCCCCCCACATACACACAAATCTTGGTTGTCTGACTACCGACAATCAAAATTCTTCAAGAGGAACTTTTAAAAAACAAAAAAAGTTTTCACCCCACAACCAACAGAAAATAAATTGTCGATAGAAAAAATAGATTTAAAAAAAAGGAAAAAAAATACAATAATCCATTTCAAATGCAAAACTGAAATTAGAAATTAAACGTAAAAATATTAAAAAAAAAAAAAAAACAAACAAAATCAACAAGAATCATAAATATTGTATGAATTATTTTAGTATTTTAATAAAACTGCAAATGATAATGATTGCAGGAAGTGGGGGAGAGGAAAAAATTTAAAATAATAAAAATGAATAGAAGATTTGATTTATGTTGTCATGAAGTTGTTGGAACAAATCTATGTTGAGATATATCAAGTAATGAACGTTAATGAGTGAAAAAATAATATCTATTCTGTCCCAGCATTTTCTTCCTTGGAACTTTCTTCATTAGCTTTCTCCTCTTCTTTCACTTCTTCATCAGCTTCTTCTGCTTTAGAATCATCGTTTTCCTTCTCATGTTCGTTTTCTTTCACTTCACCGTCAGCAGTTTCTTCCTTGACCTCATCTTCAGCAGCCGCCTCCTCCTTCTCAACGGGTTCTGCATCCTCAGCTTTTACTTCATCAGCCTTCTTACCATCAGCCTTTACTTCTTCATTGGCAGCGGCAGGTGCAGCATCTCCTCCCGAGGCAGCTTTCTTCTCTTTCCGCCCTGGCTTAGCTGCAGGCTTTGTTTCCTGAAAAGCAAAAAAGAAACACAAAAGCTGAATAATTTATACACAAATATGTATAACACAAACGCACACACATGCAAAAGAGGTTTCATTTTATGAACGAGAGGAAAAGTAGCCAATAGAAAAAGCAAAATATATAAACATTTTTCATTTTTCATACAGTAGAGAATATTCTCTGATACAACTTAAGTGATTTCAGAATCTACATAGATAGCAGGAACAAACATAGTAAGGAATTTATGCCGATGCTCTAATGATTCTTATTTCTTTATGGCCCACAAGGGGCTAAACATAGAGGGGGCAAACAAGGACAGATAAAGGGATTAAGTCGATTACATCAACCCCAGTGCATAACTGGTACTTAATTTATCGACCCCGAAAGGATGAAAGGCAAAGTCGACCTCGGCAGAATTTGAACTCAGAACGTTGCAGCAGACGAAATACTGCTAAGCATTTCGCCCCGCGTGCTAATGATTCTGCCAGCGAAGTACAGGCACTAGATTTTTAGTATACAAAACTGATCCTGATTCTTGAGTGATACATTATTTTATTGACCTTAGAGAGGGACAATGGAAAGTTAGCTTTGACAGGAATTGAACTGAGAAAATAGAAAGATGGAATGAATACTACAAAACTTTTTTCCTAACAATCTAACAATACTGCCAATCTGCTTCTCATAGGAAGGACTTCTATTATTGGCTGGTTTCTAATTTAGTCCAGAAGAACAAAGGCAGACATCTTGAGGGGACAGGATTAGCTAAAAGCCATCAAACCCAGTACTTGACTAGTACTTTATGCGAAGGGACATAACTCAATATTGTGAAGTATTTCAATCTGTCACTACTAATTATAATACTACTTGCTACTTAGCACAAGGCAATATATTTGTCAAAAACAAGGAACAGTTGTTTACATTGACCCCACTACTTGACTAGCACTATATCTTATCAACTTCAGAAGGCTGGAAGCAAAGTTGACCTGGGTAAAATTTAAACTCAGAAGACAAGGTAAGTAATAAGAAATGAGACTTCTAGAAATTCTATGTTTTATAAATGCTTTTATTCCTATTTTGATGCATAAATTAACAGATCTTCATATCAGCATTTCATTATGTTAAAATACTTATATTAGAACTAGTTTCATTCCATAGTTAAGGTTCTAAATTTGACAATTCTGAAAAGACGGTATAAAATTTTACCACAGTACAAGATTGATACTTTGGCAATTACATCAGGATTTGGATGCAAAATGATTCAACTTAACTGAGACCACCCTTTATTCTAAGGTATAAAATTCCTGTTTTTTATTCAAAATCTTCTGTAAAAGTTTCGCATTCATTTATGTCAAAACACCAGTTTAATAAAATTTGTGTAAACCATGTCATTGTCATTTTCAAAATTATTTGAAACAAAGGTATTCTATTTCAGCAGAAATATAACGAATTGGTTGAAGGAACAATAAAGGGGCATAATGTGAAATGGGGGGAGGTAAATAAGAATTTGTAATTATCTAAACATCTAGCAGAAGATGATTTGCAAAATTCAGAAGTGGAGATTCCTGCCTTGAAGATGAAGATCGAACAGGATGTCCAGTTGAGTTTGATGATAAGCTCCTTGAGGCATTACTTGAAGAAAATCCTGCATTATCAGTTGAAGAATTGGCAATAAAGCTTAGTTCAAACCATACAACTGTTCATTGTCATCTTCAACAACTTGGGAAGGTTCCTAAACTTGGAAAATGGAGGCCTCATGAATTGTCCGAAAGCAACCGCAAATCCCAAGTTGACATCTGCTCTTCTCTCCATTCTCGTGAACACATCACCCTTTTTGGACTGGTGACGAAAAATGGATCTTCTATAGAAATGTCAAATGTTGTAAACAGTGTCTTGGTAAAAGGGAAAATACTCAACCACAACTGAGAAGGGAACTTAATGTTTACTAAAATTTTCAGCAGTGTATTTCAACAGAAATATAATAACAAAAAGGTTAAAGAGAAAATGCTTGTCTGCTGTCTTACTTTTGCAGGGGTCGCTAATTTTCTGCTACGAGTGCTCTGTTCAGGAGGCTGAACACGGGATCTTGAGCGGGTTCTTCGACCTCCATTTTCATCTGATTGCAAAATTTTCTCAGCTAGAATGAAACAAAACAAAACAATAAATGTAAAATGACAAATACAAAAATAATTGTTTTATGAAAAGAAAATGGTGTTTTATGGAAATAATTCCATAAGTTAAACAAAATATGTCATATTTTGAATTCAGTAGTTGTAACATTCCAGACAGAAAACTGAAAAAGAGATGTACATAATGGAATTGATGGAGATTTACAGGTTACAAAAAAAATAAAATAAAAAAGATTAATTCACGTCCCAAATTTCATTCAATTGTAAGATGTAGCTAATTCTACACTTTTCAAAGACACCTAGAATTCACCTGCCATACTTATAATTCAGAGCTAAAACCATTACAAATGTCAGCAATGATAATCCATTTACTCTTAGGTGAACAATGCCAAAACTATATCTAGAAGTTATATTTGATAAAGACAGCATCCAACCATCAACATTACATAATGTTGTGCTTTCGTATTCAATACAAAATAGGATTTCTATTGTTATCTGCTATTTACTATTGTAGAAAATAATTAATAGATTATTAAAATTCATAACAAAAAGCATTCATATTTACTCATTGAAAGAGACATTAAACCAGCCTAATAATTAAGTTTACTTAGAGCAGTTCTTAAAGCATTATCTAAAAGATATATGCTGCTTCAAACACCAACAGGTTAAACAGTTTCTTTCTAAATTTTTTACTATGGACTGCCAATTTACCACCAACTGCACCCGAGTTAACATGGACCTCCAACCATATAGCTTTGATTTCCAATTTAGTGTGCAGGTTCAATATATTTCATTCCTATATGACTTAGTTTCAAAGGCCCCAAAAGTTGCTGTAACAGAATTCCCTGGATTTAAAAATTAGTATTTTGCAAACTTGTAGTTTGAAGTTCAAGTATCTTGTACAAGCTTGAGAAAGCAAGTGAGACTTCGCTGGATATATTCTCCTTCAAGAAGAATGATGCTCGAAATTGACAGGATGTTAGCAGTAGTAGTTCACAATTCTACCTTCCATACAACAACCTTTAAATAGATATTTAACCTTGAACAGCTCGATCACAATTTAGCAGTAAATGGATGTCACACAAGAAGTCATGCAAAAGTACAACACACATCTGTAGGTAGCAGCAGTACTGAAATATTTTCAGTGTTTCATTAGCTTACTGTATTGAGATTACTTTCTTCCTGTGGAAAAAGTTACCTAAAAAAAGACTAGTACCCAATCCTGCAATGAGAGTTCTCTGTCATCTGTTAAACCTAAAGAAACAGGATTCATATCATCAGCTGCCATGGGTCCTAGTGATTTTGAAAAAGTCAAAGGTTAGTGTGGTTAATATTTCGCATTAATTGTGATGGAAGCTGATGTCTGAAGAAATTGCTAAAGTGATGTGGCTTTTCCTGGGTGTCATATCTGGTTTTATTCAGGATTGGAAATATTATATTGCAAGTTTCCATTCAATATCATACTTTTTTTCATTTCTTAACATTCCAAAAACACAGTAGTAAAAATTTAATATTCATTAAAAGTATAACGTTTAAAATTTTAGTTTAAACTAAAGCTTCGATAAGATAAGTATTGCATTTATTTTCAGTAATATTGTAAAATGTTTTTATTTTATTTATTGGTAAAATAAGTATTTTAATATAAATTCATTTCATATTTATTGTAAGTCGATATATATACATTCATTTTATTATTATTATTGTATTTTGATCTGACGATTAACTATATTTTTGAATAGAATTGATTTTCGATTGATTTATTTTGAATCGATTTTATTTTTATTGTATTTTCTATTTGAAAATAAGGTTATGAAACACGTGCAGTCGTTTTTATTATTTTAATATTTATTACTTTGTACTTTTTTGATTTTTATTATAGGTCTTTTTAGTGTATTTACTATATTTTTCTATGTGATGGTGGATTTTCCTTTTTTAAGCACCCAATGGAAATAACCCATAGCACCTGTAGAATATTTTTTTGAAACACTCAAAGGAAAAAAGCTATTTTATTGATTTTGTTCGATTACTTCAAATAATAATCTTTTTGTGTGTTCTATTTCTAATTTTTGCAGACAATATTACTTTTATACTTTATTTGACACATTTCGTGACATACTTAGATTGTTGAAAAAAAGTTGATAATAGAACCCTTCCAATGTATGCTTCTATCTACAACATATTACTAATATTTTATTTAAACAACCCAAGAGAAATAACCCATACCACATGCAGATTTTAGCCAAGCAATCAATATTTGATTCTCACGATCAGCCAACCTAATTCCGTATTTCATTACTCACTGCTAAACATTATTATTGCACTTCCTTAAATATTAAAGACTTTATTCATACATTTCTATACATATTTACATACATACACACACGTATATATACATACATACATATAAATATTCACATATATATATATATATATATATACACACACACACACACATGTACATACATATATGTATGTGTATATATATATATATACATACATATATATATATACATACAAATACATATATATATACATACAGAAACATACATATATATATGCATATATACATACATACATACATATACACATAGATATATATACACATATATATACATGTACACATACATACACATAAATATATATATATATATATATATATATATATATATATATATATATATATATATAGACCTTTGGAAATGGGACGGACCGAGACCTTTGGAAATGGGCTGTGCGTGAGAAGACCCGGCAAGCCAAGTAAGATCGTTGCCAGTGCCCCTGGACTGGTTCTTGTGCGGGTGGCACATGAGATGCACCATTTTGAGCGTGGCCGTTGCCAGTACCGCCTGACTGGCTCCTGTAGGATTTTCGAGCGAGATCGTTGCCAGTGCCCCTGGACTGGCTTGTGCGGGTGGCACATAAAAGACACCATTTCGAGCGTGGCCGTTTTCGTGCGGGTGACACGTAAAAGCACCCACTACACTCTCTGAGTGGTTGGCGTTAGGAAGGGCATCCAGCTGTAGAAACTCTGCCAAATCAGACTGGAGCCTGGTGTTGCCATCCGGTTTCACCAGTCCTCAGTCAAATCGTCCAACCCATGCTAGCATGGAAAGCGGACGTTAAACGATGATGATGATGATATATATATATATACATATATATATACACACACACACACACACATACATTTACATGTGTCTCTAGACATTTATTATTTGAAACTAGTACATGGAAACTTGAATAAAATATTCCATTCCTGAATCCCGTTTAAATACCGGAAGTTGTGCTGTGCTGGACTACTTTGTATATCATGGTGTCATTACTTACCCACGGTTCAACTGAACCGAAATAAACCTTCAGCGGCAAAAGTCATCACTGACTAATGTTAGCAAAATACAGCTGGCTGCAGAAAGAAAATATGTGCTTCATAGTATAGGTCAAACATTGTCAATCGGTCAGCATGAAAGCCATGAAATCTAACATTGTAAAAACTGTGTCTTTGTAACAAGATATGACATTACAACAGGCGCAGGTCTAAGTAGGAACCTGTGACAACTCAAGTGTTTATTTAGAAAGGGCTGTTACAATATTAAAAAAAAAAAAAAACTTAGATTATCAAGGAATTTCAAATTCTTGCTAATCAAAAGCAAACACTTCCTCCCTGTCACACTCCACTCCACAGACTCCCACCACTCAGAGTAACAGCATCAATGAAAGCCCTTGAACCCAATAAAGTTTCAGCATATTGTGGAAAAGGACTATTTTACACCTTAAATCGTGTCAGTCTTAAATCTCTGTCAATCAGCATGTTCTGTAGAATGAAACAACACACAACTGACAATTCAACTGCTCCTATTATCAAAAGGTAAGGACTTTTGATGGTTGTCATCATCATCATCAGGTAAATAAGATGTGTGCGAGTGGGGAGGGGAGGTATAGATCATAATTTAACATCCGCTTTCCATGATGGCATGGATTGGACGGTTTGACTTAAAACTAGTAAGCTGGAGAGCTACACCAGGTTCCAATCTGATATGGCATGGCTTCTACAGCTGGATGCCCTCCCTAATGCCAACCACACAGAGTGTAGTGGGTGCCTTTTATGTGCCAGTTACAAAACACTGCTATGACTGCGATCTCACTTGGCTTGACAGGTCTTCTCAAGCACAGTATGTTGCCAAAGGTTTCGGTCACTTGCCATTGCCTCCGTGAGGCCCAAAGTTTGAAGGGTGCTTTTCCTGTGCCACCGGCACGTGAGCCAGTTTCACGAGAGTAGCATTGGCCACAACTACGATTTCACTTGGTTCGATAGATATTTCACAACACTGGCATCAGCCATAACTACAATTTCAATTAGTTTGACAGGTCTGTTGCCAAAAGTCTCAGTCACTTGCTACTGCCTCCATATATATGCATTTGTTGTATGCTCTTTTTCCATGCAAGCATAGGTTAGATGAAGTCATTATGAAGGCATTGTTTTCCAGCTGGATGAACTTGTTGCTCACTCATACACTTTTACCCACATAATTTTGGTTGGCCTGAGGCTGTAGTAGAAGACACTTGTCCAAGGTGCCACACAATGGAGCCAAATCCAAAACCATGTGATTGTGAAGTGAACTTCTAAAACTACACGGCCATGCCCAGGCCTTTATAAAGAAGAAAGAAAATAATTCAATGAAGCAGTATGGATATAAAGAAAAAAGGGGGCAGAAGTTGGGGAGGAAAAACAAAAGGGAATACAAGTATACTAACCTTCGTCATCACTGATACCAAGACGTTTGTAGCGGCAGTTGGTGGTGCGTTTATTTTTACTTTCTTTTGACTTATCAGCTTCATTCTCCTGGAAACAAACACACAGTGTTAACAAGTAGCGGCAGAAAATAAAAAGTTTCAAATTTCGGCACAAGGTCAGCAGTTTTAAGGGATGGGATAAGTTGATTATATTAATCCTAGCAATTGACCAGTACCTTATTGTATCGACCCTGGAAGGCTGAAAGACAAAGAACCAGAAGAAATGTACTAAGCAGTTTGTCAAATGCTCTGACGATTCTGCCAGGAATAATAATATAACAGTTTCTACGATTAAGTACAAATCGTGGAATTTTGTGAGAGGAGATTAGTGAATTCAATTAAGCCCAGTACTAGACTGATATATTATTATATTGACCCCAGAAAGATGTAAGGCAAAACACATGACTGATACTGATTTCATAGCCCCCACTCAATCTATTATTCTTCTGTTGACTTCAGCAGGAACTAACAACTTCAAACTTCAGCAATCTACAGTTTCTGCCATCACCAGCACTGCATCCCATGAGATGACCACATCAGATATTCCAGTACATGTAATCAATCAGGCCTTGCTAGATACCCACTAACCCCACGGCCACTACCAATCACGCCCATATTACATTTAATCAGATAGCCACCCCAGATACCCAGTAAACTCATCACCATCACATAACCCAACCAGATAGCTTATTGTTACCACATCTAATCAGAGGGCCATCACAAATAACCACTGCTCTTCAATCAGCACCACCACAAGTCCCCCATACATGCAATAGTTACAATGCGGTCCATACTTGGTCATTAGCCACCTTCATCTTCTTTTCAACTGGTTCGTTGTCTGTCTTCATTTTATCTGCCATATCAAGTACTTTGTCATTCACATTGTCGACATTTTCTTCCTGAAAAGACAAAGAAAAAGAAAATGAATACATAAACCATTTATAAAAATTCAATAATTTAGCAGTCTTACATTAGCTGAGACAGACAATACCCTTCACTCTGCATTCCAGTAAAAAATCAAACAATGTTAACACAAGTGCTAGAAATGTGAGACCAACAACTAGGTTCAGTCTTTGGTGACATTACCACCACCAAAAATGATTTCAAATTTTGGTATAAGAGGAAGAGGGTTGTTATTGTTGGCACTCCGTCACTTACGATGTCGAGGGTTCCTGTTGATCTGATCAACGGAACAGCCTGCTCGTGAAATTAATGTGCAAGTGGCTGAGCACTCCACAGACACGTGTACCCTTAACGTAGTTCTCGAGGATATTCAGCGTGACACAGTGTGACAAGGCTGGCCCTTTGAATTACAGGCACAACAGAAACAGGAAGTAAGAGTGAGAGAAAGTTGTGGTGAAAGAGTACAGCAGGGTTCGCCACCATCCCCTGCCGGAGCCTCGTGGAGCTTTAGGTGTTTTCGCTCAATAAAGTCTGGGAATCAAAACCGCAATCCTATGACCGCGAGTCCGCTGCCCTAGCCACTGGGCCATTGCGCCTCCACAAGAGGAAGAGGGTAAGCTGATTATATTTACCACAGTTGTCAACTTGTGCTTGTTTTATTGACCCCCAAAAGGATCAAAGGCAAAGTCAACCACAGCAGAATTTGAACTTGGAACATAAAGAGGAACGAAATGTCACTAAGCATTTTTTTACCTGACATGTTAACAATTCTGCCAGCTCACTGCCTTACAACAACAACAATTATAATTACTCTTTTCAATTTTTGGAACAAATCCAGAAATTTTGAGAGGCAGTTACTTAATTACATCAATCCAAGTACTTACTGGTACTTCATTTTATTGACCACCACCAGTGCTTAACTGGTACTTTATTTTACTGACTTCAATATGATGAAAAGCAAAGTTGACTCCAGCAGAATTAGAACCCAGAACATAACAAAGACATACAAAATGCTTAGCAGCATCTTATCCAGTGTGTTAATGATTCTGCCAGCTTCTTTCTTATTTAGACAGAAGGCTAGCAATTTCGAGGGGAGGGGGGAAAGTTAGTTGATACTACTGATTCTAGTACTTAACTAGGACTATACTTCGTCAAGATGATATTCTAAACCCTAATGATTCTGCCAACCCACCATTACTACTACTACTACTATTACAACAACAAGAGTACAAAGCCATAAATTTATAACATTTTTGAGTGGTGTACATATAAGTCAATTCAATTGAAAATCAGTTTATTGCTATTTATGTCATCAATCTTGAAGAGACAGAATTGAATATTGGACAAAAAGCAAACACAAGAAAGTACCATAGACTATTTAGTCCTATGTGCTGCTAATTCTGCCATCCAATATGGAAGATCTTTCAATTGCTGACAAGAGACAAAACACAGGGTATAAATGTCAATATGCACGACATACAAAACAAATGTGCTAATGCATGCATAACTGAACATATGAATAAAATAAGGTGACCAGCTCTTAGGACTGAGACAAAATGGCCATTTCCAATACTATGGGCTTGTTCTATTCAAGCCAACATAGAAAAAAAAACAAACTTAAAAGACATTAAAAATGATAATTGATCTCAAAAATTGAAGACTGAAGAATAGAGTAAAGAGAAGCTTATTGCAATATTGGCACTTTGAGGGAAAATACATTGAGAGTATGATAATAGAATTACTGACTTATGTTTACTACAACAGGCTACAACTTCCCCCTGACTAATAGCCAACGCATTCCACTTTTCCATGGGTCAGTGATAAGAAGGAGTGATCAGCTGTAATAACAATTGCTCAATAAAAACATAACTATCCAATTCAGGCTAGTGTAAACAATCGTCTGTGAAACTGTTTAAAATAAATGCTATTTTCTGAAGTTTCTACTTCATTTCTTATAGTTTTTCTCCTTCACACAGTTCTGAGCAGTTTACTACTGCCCTTTTCCAACATATCATATTTCCATTGCCTAGATTTCCACTCACAACAGAATAAACAAATAAAGCTCCTGTTTCTATTGCATTCTTCACCACTCTACCACCATCTCATGGTAATTATTAACCAAAAGACAGGGAGTATAAAAATCCATTTCTTGGAAATAGTAGCCTGTTCAAATTCATGACAGCTCCAACAAATGGATGAAGCTTTAGCGATTGCCAAAGCCAAATTGAGAGATAATTTATTCATAGAAGTTTTAAAAAGAAAATATACATGTAATTCATTAACTCCTAGCTCAATCCTAGACAAGTCCTGAAAAATAATTATATACCTCAGAAATTGACTTTAGGGACCTCCAGTGCATATCTGTATCATGGAGCCTATAATACTGTTATGACAGCCCTGCTTGTTATGCATGGATAAGAAAACAATCAAAACAGTGCAAGACAGAAAAACAAAAGATAAGGCTAATAAAATGGAAAATTTAAGATTATCTTCAGTCAAGCAACTCAACACCATACCCACGTAGATCAGGAAATTCCTAAAGCTATTTTGATTTTGTAAAATCTTTCCATGGTTGGGAGAAGGAATTGAGGAAAGGAAGAAAGAAAAAAATACACTTATATATGTCATCAAAGAGGTTACTGTGGCCTTTGTCAATCCCCACCTCCAACGAGTAAATAAGAGTTTCTATCATTCAGTTTTGATCCAATTTCAAAGTCACTTACAAAACACCTTTTCATTTCTCACATGTCATACCTCATTGACAAAAAAAGACAATATTTGGCAAATCACTGTTGTTCCCCATTCCAACATATAAACATCTTTTGCAACATCCCATCACAATTATACATAATTTTTACATGTGAAATAAATATGTTCTTGAACTTGTTCTAACAATACCATATCAATAGAATTTTAGATATTGAAAACTCAATGAATTATTTCTTGTTTACTAAAAGACTTCAACATCATAGAAAGTGCTAAAACAGATTTAAATAAAAGTCTATAAAAAGGTTAGCAGGTTGTGGTCGTGTAATCAATATTAGTGCTTTTACCACAATGAATTGTTGTGTAGGGACACAACTGAAGAATGCCTATGAAAGAGACAAATTAGTTAAGTGGAGTCCAATCTTTCTTCAGACTACATTATATACAAGAATGGTTAATTAAATTCAGCACTGCAAATAGACATGCCACAGAGCTACTATAGTTGACTAGAATCAGAGTTGCTCTTATAGTGTGGTACAAATTTATGACCAGGTAGACTTTGTCATTAGATAATCCCATGATGTGAGCCATTGACTTCTCAGCTGTCCACTCAACCACTTGTTTTTAAACTGCACGAAGAACAGTTTTTAGTAGCTCTTCAACTCCATAGGTTATGGAGGAAATGACAGGTGTTCTAAAATCATGTGGTTCTGTGAGAGCAGACAAAAGCACGAATGAGGATGGAAGAGAGAGAACGAGTTAGAACAGATGGGAGATGCGGGGGAATGATTAGGATGGGGGGGTGAGGGAAGCAGTTAGGATGGGAATGAGATGAGCCATTAAGTCAGAGGGTGCAGGAAATGGTTTATAACAAGAGTGGGGGGCACATAAGTTTTCATTTTCTTACTATTTATTTTCATATACAGGTAAATTAAGTAGTTATAAAGCAAATCCACTGAAGTAGCTAATTACACAGGAACTTACTTAAAAGCAAGTTTCTGTAAAAGTAGGAAGAGATCAGTCTGCCCCAATATATGATGCTGTTCTATCTTTCATTTCCAGACAACGTGATGCCTATTGTGTGAGTGTATTGCACCAAAGTACACAACAAAATAACTGACAAGGGAATGAACTCGTATAAAGAGCTGGGACAAATATTTTCATTCAAACATTCAGTAAATTCACACTAACATTACAAACAGTGAGTAAAAGAAGCATGTTGCAAAATGCAAAAGTTCAATTGTGTTGACGTCTGCTGTCATTCATGTGACTTTTTAATGCCCAAAATGGCAGGACAATACAGGCAGCTTGATCAATGAAATGTGTACAGTTGGCAACAAGTTTTTTTTAAAAACAAGCTGTCCACATAAACTGAAAAACAAAAAAGAAATCTTTGTTTCTTTTGTGAAGTGAAGTAAGAATAGAAAGAGGTGACTTGATCCCTGTTTAATAACTGTACTGGATTTCTTAACCACTCACCGCACCACCATCCACCTTCTAAAGAAATAAAAATCAAACTAGCTTCTTGTAAGATTTGAACTCAAGAAAGCAAATGAGAAATTAAGGGAACACTTCTACATTTTTGATACTATTGGCACCAATTCCAGTAAAATAAATTGGATTCTTTCAGAGCAAAGACTGGTCCCTAAGCTAAGTTGATTCCAGCCTTTAGCTAACCAAAATATAAAACTGAACATCAGCTGTATTATAAACCGTAACTGTATAATAAATGTTACCTCATTCAGAAAAGCTATGTGCTAACACTGTACTTCTTATTCAGATTAAGTAGGTACAGATTTAACCTAAAACAAATCTAGTTCATAGCTTTGGAATTTAATTCCCAGCTAAATGGAACCAATAGTTACACCCAGCTCCAACTAAGTCAAATTACCACTGTACCCAAGTGGATATCCTACACTATAACACCACCACTACCCTCATTACTACATAGATCTATTCCAGATAACACTTTGATACAGTCTTTAGATGAACGAAAAGAAAAGCTGAAGACTGGATCCAATGTCGCACAAAACAAATTTTGAAATTTATGACTGAGAGGTTGGATAGGAGTAACTTTAAGAGTAAAGAAAACCCCCCGTTTAAAAACAAAAACCATAAAGAAAATAAAAGAAACTAGTTGTAATGATGATGATGACCTTTTATTTATTTTTTATTTCATTGAAACAAAGCCACAGTCTATTACTGGTAGCCATTTCTTTGACCACAGAACATAAATGCTTAATTAAAATGCCAGGCATTTTAATTTTAGCCTAACATCTATTTAATCCACCAAAGAATTATTACCATTAAGGTTGTTGTTGAGTGGCAATAATGGTAGAGAACTACGCAAAAATGTGACAGAGTTTTATGTTCTGAAGACATGGTGATAAAATAATAATGGTAATTGCAACTATTGATTTCACTCCCCAATAACACCACAAGCAATCTGTGACCTCATGTATTTTAAGTTAGAAATCGTTATTAAAGTAAATAAACTTGATTTAACATTTTTGCAAGCATATTTCTGTTAAAACAGACCACCCCACTTTTTGTTTACCAATTAATTTTGAAAAATAATGAAGAATTTAGTGATATAGCCAACTCATTGTTAAGCTGGTGATTGGAACAAACTAACATAAAACTGACAGAAGCTGTTAATTTGAAATAATGTTTGTATTATAGAACCAGGAGCAACCTGAGATAGGCTGGTATCAAGGGGGGTTAAGTACGCAATAACCAAAGTCAAGTGACTGTTCTGTGAGAGGCATGTATGTCACACAACCTGACTACTACTGAAAGTAAACTGATTATGTTGAAGGGTACGTCTTTAAAACTAATTACACTAATGATTAAGTAAATTTGTTATTATTATGTCGAACCAGGTCAGCCTTGATTAAACAAGAAGCATGTAATTAAGTGAAGCTAAAAGTAATGAAAATGAAGAAGTACAAAGGGTGTGTGTGCGTGTGTGTGTCAGGTATTCTGATTGGTCTTTATAACTGTTTAGACACACACGTGTAAATAATAAGATATATCTAGTAGTAATCAGAAAAGTTTGTGTCAAAGCAGTAAAGGAAGAATATCTAAGTAAAATCACACAAAAAAAGGGGGAAATTAACACAAGGAACAAAGAAAGAACAATGAAAAAGAGTACAAAAGTACATATTTTTGTTGAGAAAGAAATAAAGAGGAACTCAATGTTTTGGACAGTCGAGAAAAATGAAAAACACCTTTCTACTCCAATTCTTCCATTTTCCAAACCACTTTTGCTATAACTACAGTTTTTTTATCTTCATTTTCTCTCTCTCTGTTCTAGATCAGGAACCACTGTCCAAAACATTGAATTTTCCAGTCCTTCCCTCGACATTTTGTTCTATAGTTTTCCTCATGACTGCTTGGATATACATTATTACATACTGATATATTTGATATAATACTCTCAACTTGGCTGTTATATTCATGTTTCAGCTGTCGTACCCTCCAGGCACCCAAAGAGAGCCGGAGAGTACAAGCAGTTAAAACACTGTAACTATAACAACTCTGATAAATACAACAGTATGTAGTAATAATGATAATTCCTCATCACAAACATTCAGTAAAAATTGAATATATATGTAAATATATTCATAAATATACATAGAGAGTACAGATAGAATGTAGAAGACAGTTGGTTAAAAAAATTATGTTATGTAACAGGGTGTTCAACCAGTTCTTTGAGTGAGAACTGGTTTCAACCAAGCACGTTGGTTACAATGAACTCTTTAACTAGGTTTGTGACACAAATAGTAGAAGTTAGATAAACTACTAGACTGTTAGGTTTGTCTAGCTAGCAGAACGACAGAAAACAAGGTGTCAAAATGTTTAATGCTTATAGAGCGTCAAGGACCAGTCAAGTCAATACAATTGATGCTTAGTTCAAACTCATGAAGATCAATGTAAAAAAAAAAAAAATAGTACAGGTGTTTCAGAGAGCTGCAATCATGAAGAGGAATTGGGTAAAGTATTTAACACACACCTCTTGAGATGCTTGAAGTGAGATGGTACACAGTGTGCTAGTTCAGAAGCAGAACCAATTGTAGTAACTATAGAAAGTGAGGAAACAATGACTGTGAGTCACTTGTGCAATGTGTTGGTAAGTGAAGCATTACAATCAACAATATGGCTCTTCTTTCTTCTTTTTATAAATAGATCTAATCTAGAATGCTTGTGCACACCCAGATATGTAAGTGCTATTATAGTATAAGATGTACCTATGTTTTGTAAAGAGCTGTCAGCATTTATGGACCAATTTGTTTTAGTAGACAATGGTTTGGTGGTTCCAATCCGGACATAAGGGCAGTGTTTTATTCACCTGAGTGTGGCTAAGGCAAAAGACTATAACACTTGTGGCACATATCATGAATGCAATGTTGCATCAAATGGTCCCACTTAATGGCATTTAGTTCTCTGTCTCTTTTAAAGGATTAGTATTTAACTCAAACTTTATGAGATGAAGCAGATAAGAGATAAATCTCTTCCAAGTTAGGATTTTAGATATTCAGATAAACTTCATAAATGACCCTTGAAGTAGGACCTTTCTGTCACCACAATTAGACAGAGGGAATTTAGAATAGGGTACGTTAACAGTGGATTGGAAATCATTATGAAGAAACAGATAATTTGGTTACACAGAGATGAAATGAAGGAGAAACAAGAAACTTCAGTGGAGGCTGTATTAACTGACGACGACCACTTCAATCTTTGCCAGCAGCCAAAACAACAGATGTTTAACATGATGATGATGGAAAATGCCAATGTGTGTGTAGTTAAATGTATGGGCGGGGGGCAAGGCATTACTTTGAATTTCCAGCTGGAGCTAATTTTATTTTTTTTTTGTTTTTAATTACTGATGTAGATAGATGTTACTGGAAGGTCATGATGAAGGTCACAAATTTGTGGGTGAACCTCTATGATTTTGTAAGAAACTGATATTACTAATGATGATGGTGGTTGTGGTGGTGGTGGTGATGGAAATGATGATAATGATGCTGGTAGTGGTGGTGAGAAGAGCCTAAAGAAATACTTCTTTCCTTCAGAAAGAAACCAATGTCAGAATTCTGCTTTGTGTGTGTGCGCATATGCAAACAAGTTAGGTGTTATATGTGTGTGTGTGTGTGCGTACATGTGAGTGTACTTATGTGTCTTTGGGCACTGAAAGACAGGAGAACCAAACAATGGTGCTCAGAGAAGGCTAGGTGAGCTCACAGAGTAACAGGAGTACTATTAGAAGATATAATAAACATGCAATTATAAACACATCCTCAATAGTGCAAGAGATCTAACATGTTGTGAACACATGTGTTGTATATAAATAGAATATACTAATGGTGAATGCATATTCATATATATATATATATATATATATATATATATATATACACACACATAAGTAATCTGAAAAACTAATGGAAACAATTTCTTTGATTCAGTTGCAAAAATAGTCTGCCTGGGTGGTTAAAAAGTTTCCTTTCCAACCACATGGTGCCAGGTTCAGTCCTACAGTAGGACACCTTGGGCAAGTGTATTCTATAATAGTACCAGGCCACCCAAAGTTTTTGAGTGGATTTGGTAGATAGAAACTGAAAGAAGCCTGTTGTACACATGTGTATGTGTGTCCTTGTCTTGGCATCACATGACGATTGTAAGGCACCAACACTATTACATACAAAGCAGTGTCATTTGTTCCCAGTCTTCAACAAAAAGATGTCTGGCCAAGAGAAATATTACCTCAGTTGGAAATAAATGAGGGTTGGTGAAGGCCAACTGGCCTCAAGAAAATCTCCATAAAAACCAGATTGACTGTATCAATAGGAAACTAATACATAGGGTACTGTATGTGTATATATACACTCACATACCTGCATACAATCTTTTTTTTTTCTTTCTTTTACTAGCTTCATCCTGGAACTTATTTTATTGATCTCTACTTATTGAATGGCTAAGATACATTTTTTTGATACAACATGTGCAAAATAAACACAAACACAGGTACAACAGGCTTCTACAGTTTCCAAGGAAATGTAGTTGGAGCCACATGGTTTCTTAGAAAACCTCTAAACCATACAGCCATGCTTGTGCTAAATAAAAACAGACACACACACACACATACATACACAGAACAGAAGCATATGTATACAAGCATATTTATAGAGACATTTATACACAAACAAGTGAAGATGTTCATATGTGTATGCATATATCATACATACACACACGGATATATATATATATGTATATATATATATATATATATATATATTAGAGGATTGCATATACACATTCACATACATCATATGTATAAAATATTCAAAGAAGTAATGCATTAAACACACAATAGTTGTCTCCGTCTCTCCATTAGCGATCAAAAGTATCATTCAGTTTATGATCAGAGACCCCAGTTGCCCCAATACAAAAATAACAACACACCAAAGGAACTTCTATAAACAGGACTTCTTCAATGTTACAATCAAGCCTCTTTTAACTTCCCATTCCCCACGCAATGGGGATTCTAAGATGCAAACCATATGTTCTAACTTATCAGGTTAATGACAGGCTGTCATCTCATTTAAATACGATACACTCAGTCAAGGATCTGTAAGTAAAGTGAGAAGAGTCAACATCAGTATATGACTGGTACTTGAATGTTGAATCCAGTAAGATTTGAAACGTGAACTTGGACATCAATATATATTATATGGCATCCTGTTCACTCTTTCCCCACAGATCTCAACATATTTGTGAATGGCAAAATTATTAACATTGGAACAATCCTACAAAGTAGGGTGTATAGCCAGTCATCTCAACCCTAGTACTTGAATTCTTATTTGATTTATTCATCCAAGAATGATGAAAGGCAAAGGGAGTGGGCTACTGAACTCAAAAGGGATGAATACCTCATCAAATACTGTCCCAATAACATCAATAGAGAATGATCACTGCTAGTAAGTTAATCAAACAAACACAAACCAAGTCTGATAAGAATCATGGATGGGTTGGTTAACGGAAATGAATCAGACAAGTACATATAGGTCTAAGATGAAACTCAAAGCTCTAATAGATCTTGTTATTTCATGCAGTGAATCTCAAGTAGAGAGAGGCCACCTCCACATCAATTGTACAAAATTAAACTTTCTGTTAAGCTAATAAATGGAACATAATAATAATAATACAAAAATGAGAAGCAGAATAAACAGAAACTAGAAAGGAGTACTGGACATGCAACTTGATCAAAACACTTTGTAGATAGTGATAATGTTGACTCATAACCAAATCTAAACACAAAGAGTCTGTTTAGGATACTTCTACATTTATTCTGCTGTATGTGAATGATACTTTTGATTGTGCTTTATCTTGTAACTGTATTCAGTGTGTGGTACTCTACTAGAGAAAAACATTACTGCTATCATAATACAAAAATAACCCCCTCTTCAGGCATCAACTTTCACAAAGCTAAATGCTAATGAAGAATTATGATGTTGGAAGCACTGTGTTAATTTTCTTTGTATCTAACAGATGCACAGTCCCAGAAATGTACACAATATTCTCATGCTGACCACACTTGTGTCTATGTAGAGATAGGCACACAAGTATAAATATATGAATATTTATACTTATAAATATATAAAGTTAACAGCCTTTGACTGTAAAACCTACCATTTTTAACATTTTAGCATTTAAACAGGTCACATCCAGTCAAAATATTTTACCTGCTTTATGTTCATGTCAGCCAGATCTGACCCCTCACACCTATCCTACAATGTCATTCTAAAAATATACAATCACATTATTGAAACCTCAAAGCTACAAGACGATGCAGGATAATTCAAAACAATGTGAATAAATAAGCATTGCATTTGACAGAATAATTAATGCTAAAGGGTTAACAAATTGTTGAAGTTGCAAGTATACAACACAAATTCTAAGGTTAATTTGAGTCAAAACCAAAATTACATACCCTATACAAAGTTCACCAATGGTTTCATTTTTTTTTATATATACATTCCTTCTAAATGCAATTCAGACATTCAACAAGTCACACATGCTTGACTTGATAAAACAGCCATTTTGCCTTTACAAAATCTTGCATGCCAGATTAATGAGATTCTGAAATTCATGACAAGAAATGCTGATTTCATTGTTTTTTATCTTCAATAAATTCACCAGTAAGTACTGCCCCCACCCAACACTTATTTGAAGAACAAGTTGCAAAGAGCTGACTGAGATTTCAGATAACAGCCTGTATGTAATGATTGCAGGGGTGTGCAATGGCACGTTCCACATTTTTAGCCTATCAAACATTGTCTCCCACCACTAGGTGAATATTAGTTTATAAGGAACTGCTTCCTTTTGCACTATTTTTACTGTAATACACGTATTTCTGACAGAAACTACATAAATTTATGTTGTACAACTGCAACATTAAACTCTAAAATAGTCAGTAGCTTTGTCGGTCCACCACTATCACAATCACCTAATAAAATCAATTATATAAAATAAAATTTTGTCAACAAGAGTTTCAATAGCTGAGCAATTAAATTTATGAGAAAACAATAGAAATTAATAGCGACTTGGTTAAGGAGACTGACATGCTCTGGATACCATGACCTACTTCTGAGTCGGCAGCCTACTTCTCGATACAGTGACCCAGTTTCTTGTCTATGACCTTGTTTTTATTGTTAGTTGTAGTCATGTGCTTCAGTAGCATCGATACTGCCCTTGAGACTGACTGTCGATACGATAAAACAAGTCTCACATGCAATGTGCATCTTTCACCCAGAGTAGTAAAATAAATTGTGTTTTACTTCAACTCCATCTCGAGGACGAACAAGACGTTACTGCCAAGCTCAAGCAACTCCAAAGACCCTAGTTTTGGGTTACACAAAAAATGCTGATAAAAATTATTTCTCGCATTGACTACAAGGCCTAAACAGATGTCGAGAGTTGTCAAGTCGAATGACTGATAATTTTATTACACGGGCATGGGCAATGTAGGAGAAAACTAAATATTGCTAGGCATTATAATCCGGCAGCCTACAATGTCTACTACCACGCCGCCACCCTAACAACGTGATCAAAAATTAACAATGGCCTTGACAAGCACACAGCTTGACTCCTCTTCACATCAGTGGCCGTGTGTACTATTTGAAGAAATGAAAACTGTTAGTTTTGGCGCCCAAGCTTTCTAATTTTTCTTTTTTCTTTTTCCAATGTCTGAATAAACCAAGTAAATGGACGATATTTTAATGTATGACATCCTATTGGAAGAGAACCTTACAACAAGTATATTATCGAAGATTAGAAATACTAATACAAAAACTGGAACAATCACACCATTTTTCCAAAGTCAATTCCACATTTTCTAACACTAAAACGTAAAAACAAGTGTTCACAAAGGTTTCAATACTGGTATTTGTAATGGATACCAGGAACATATAAGGATAGGCTACACTGAAACTGTTTCTATTTAATATTTTCAGCACTCTTATAAGAACGATATAATTATAAAGATACAGACATTGGTTTTATATTAACCCAGACATTTAAACACATACTGCCATTTAAAAATATGGCACTCTATTTTATGAAACAAAAGGTTCATGTTTACGCAATTACGACGATCAGTACACCTGTCTAAGTACTCACTACAATCTGCAACAAACACAGGTACAAGAAAAAAAGAACAATGAAATATTCCCAAGAGATTATTACAAAACATCACTCTTATGCTTACGAATATTCTATAATTAAATAGACAGAGTAAAATAGAAATATTTATTAAATCAAATAAATTTTAATTCTATTTTCATTCATATGTAACAGATCGTAACGATCGATCCAGGATAAATCAACAAGTTCCTCCAAAGTAATAAAACATACGAAGGAAAGACAATGGAAGTTTGGCACCTGTATAGGTTATAATTAGAGAAGACAGTTAACTCTATTCCTACCTTATAGGTTGTGTCCTACTTAGAGATCACAGTAGCAAGACAGAGAGTACTGCTGCCACCGACGCTGTACAAGCAGGTTCTCTATTAAAACATTTGCCCAGGTTTATTGCTGAAAAAGCAGACTTCGCTAAACATTTCAGAATAAATACGTGTGTGTATGTACGTATGTATGTATACACACACACACATGCAATGTACAAGGAGTTATGACAATATCTACTAGAAATGTACACATATATTCAGCATATAAATCCACGTGTTTGTTCAGAGGCCTACACATGTATTGGAGGTAGGGGGAGAGATAAATTAAAACAATTACAAATTAATAAATACCTACATGCATGCAAGTCTCGTGTGTAATAAATAAATAAATATATCTATATCTATATAGAGAGAGAGAGAGATTTGTATATGAATATTCTATTTGGGACTCGCATATTTGTAGATATATAAATATTGTATATTGATCAATAATAGACACAAGCATGCACATACCAAAACATACAGGTATCAAACGACCAGTTGAAAAAAAAAATTAAGATATATATATATATATATATATATATATATATATATATTATGTATTATATTGTATATTTATCATATTGTTGATACATTAAGGAAATAGAAGCAAAGAGAAACGAAGAAAAATAAAGTAAACAATATAGTTCAAATAAAAAGAGCGATCAACTCTTGAATCGATTTACTTATTACAAATGCCTTGTTACAATGTGAAGCGATCGCGATCTCAGACAAGGAGAGAAGCAACGATAACAGCACTCACCTCTATACGTCTCGGACAGAGAACCCATAGAAATGAAAGAAACAGACCTTCACCCCTCCAATTTGCAACGTCCACAAAACTCGATCACCTCGGTTATATACGTTTATGGACAAGCACACATATAAATATATCTTTACGTTTGAGTATGGGGGTAAATAAATAGCCGTTTGTGGAATTTATCCGTCAAATAGAAATATAAAAAGATAGCCAAATTGAGCTTACCAAAGAAAAATGTAGTGGAACCAGCAATGACAAGATAGTGTCACGTGCTCCATGTTAGCCAATCGGAGTCAAGCAAAGCCGGCAACTCTTTGCTCTCCCGTCCACCCCGCATGGTCTCTCTCTTTCGACGACACTATTTATACTAATTAGTATTTTTCTTTCTTTTTACAATAATCAATCACCTCACCCTCTCCCGACACTTTATATTATAAATATATATATATATCAACACTAGCAGAATAATTGTTTCGATTTATTTAGAGTAGGAACATGGCAATAAACATTTAAAGACGAAGAAGAAAGCTACAGTAGCAACAAAATGAAGCGAAATGAATCCAACAGCCGCGCGAAAATGGTTCGTTATGAGCCAGAAAAAATTCCCGATGTACTAGTTGGGGATGGATTTTTTTTATGTGTATGATGAGTTTAGACAAACTGTTCGATATTTTTAATGGGTAAGACAGGTTCGTGCTTTTCCCGACAGAATTAGAGACAGTAAATTTAGCTTAAACACGAATTGAAACCGGGACGCAAACATTGCTCATGAGAATCTTACTTAGACTAATGTTTTATACAAACCCTACAGGGTTTGTATAAAATATTTAAGCTTTAATCGAGGTACAAAGACTATTTGGATGGGGAAAGGAAAGTGGAGGAGAAATTGTAGTGTTCATGCTTTTCCTAAAATATATTGAGTAGTATAAGGGAACTAAAATGGCCTCAACTAGTTAAGTGAAGCATAATATTAAATAATGAGTTAATTATTGGACTTATATAATATTACATAAAACCACATAGATCTACAAAGGATCGAAAAATAAGATTACATGGCGTCCATGCCTTTCAGGAATTTTTATATTCGATATCAGTCCCCCTCATCCTATTCTTATAAACACAAGACACCCACGCACACGAGCTATCTAGCGAAATCCAGATGCTCTTCAATGACACAAAACAAAACACCTCCAGACCACGCAGCCGTCAAGTCACACATAATATACAATCGCACAAACACACACTCATCAATAAACGAGACACCACGCCACACACGAACACATAAACTCCACATCCATATACAAACACCAACCCCCCGCTGACACAAATATCCGAGCCACACACAGACAGACACTCAAACCACACAGCAAGAAAAAAAAGAGAGAGAAAATGTAAAAGATAAAGATTCAGTTTGTTTATATACGATTTTTTTTTAATTCTATTATTAGGAAACAAAAAGCAGTACATAGCAGAAAATCGGACAAGTGCTTTGCCCTGTTTAGTTACGTCTTGCGTTCGTATTCCGACTAGATCGACTTCGCTTCTTTTTCGAGTGGGTTTGATAATTTAATTACTGTTATCGATTTAATCGATTAGCCCTCTCTTTATCAAGTTCTGTGTGGTCTTGTACAAATGTTAGAAAGGCAGCCTAATATATCAATCCTCTATGTTATTTTATTTCTCTGACTACCTAGAATCACTAACATTCAGCTGTCACACTAACAGAAATGTAGCCATGGCACTTTAACAAGCATACTAGCCATACTGTGGCGATTTAATGAGGGTTTGGGGAAAATAAATGAAGCCCTAGTAACTCAGTGCTTACCGCAAGTATCGGTCGACATACATCTAACGGCAGGGCTGCATCTATTTCTCCAGACACCAACACGTCAGCAAATGAAGGAACCGCGACACGTTTGCTTGATCTGGTAGAAATAACAGTCAAATCGTCCTCAACTAACACCCTACTACCTTAGTCCTGTGATCTCGTGGGTGCGCTTTAGAGGACGCGATTTTGTTTAACTATATCCCTCGAAGACGCAAAAGCGGGACGGCCACATGGTTTGTGTTTACAGCATGCTAACTAGCAGAAACATCGTTACTTCCAGCCGTAAACACAAAACCACACGACCGCCCGCATTTGTATATTCTAGGGATACAACCTAACAAAATCGCGCCCGCTAAAGCGCACTCGTCCGTGCAAAGTGTTAAAAAAATAGAATGACACATTGTAAAATGTAATCCTAGATGCATCGTTTCTGAATAAAAGATAAGATGATGGGCAGGGTTAGAAACTGATTGGGAGTTAACATCATCTGGTGCACTAAATTACAACAACCTAGAAAGTCAGCATGAATCAGATGGGTAATATAAACAAAAGCTGTTGGTGTACAGTGAAAATAATGCTTAAACAGAGCTTTTTGTTTGAAAAAGTGTCAAGGTCCTCTTGATAGTAGTGACTACATGAAGGTGGCATAGACACGTTTGGAAATAAGTCACTTGGATTTGAAATAGAAATCAAAACAATGTGAAATGTCAAATAGGGAGAAGCAGTAGGATTGTAAGAGGAGAATCCCAGGCTGAAATGTTTGGTCTAGTTCATCTAGTGGAATACCAACGTACATCTTATGTAGGCACACATATCTAACGATGGTATACCAACAAATACTTAGCAGTGATATACTAACGTATTTCTGGCTATGGCACACCGACGTACTTCCAGAGATGGCACGGCAGCATACATCTAATGATGGCACACCAACATTCATCTAGCGATTACACACCACTGTACATCGATGTCTTGTGATGACATTACATTTCACATCACATCACATCAACAAACATCTGTAGCAATATAAAACTCCCGGTACCTAACCATTTCCTGGTTCGCCAACATCTACCGCAATCATCAGGTAATCAACGCGTATTTTACGGTACCTCCAACATGTGTCTCATGGCACACATACATTTTCTGGTATACAGAGCTGTTACGCGGGAAAACCTCTCTCATCGCTTCAACGCACCAAGGAGACAGTCTGGACGGTCTTTTCCATCACCCTTAAATTGTACACTGTAAAGCACCCTGCTATATTCGCCAAACTTTTCAACAAGTTTTCTTACGGTGTCTCACCCTTGAAAAAGATATCCCTGGACCGGCAATCTACTGACATAAAGCGATCCTTCATTACCTTGAGTCTTCTCCTCAGAGACCACCGAGTATATCCTCCACAGTATCATCTCACTCTGACAAAAGTAATATTATTATATGGCAACATCAACGAAGACTTAGATCGCGTCTGGTATCAGAATCTCGTAATTACCTTACTCAGACGGATATCGCGTATAGCAACATCAGTCTCAGACTGGAAACTTCCTCTTGGAGCTCACAGTAGTAGTGTGTACTCAAGTGCTTCTCTGCGACACTCGTTCTACTTTGGTAAACTCCGAAATTCGGTAAAGACTCACTTTTTTTCCATTTCTATATTAACGACTTACATGCTGTCACTTTCAAACCACACACAGTCCTGTGTACATGATATCAAAGTCAACTCTTTAACTTTCCACACACTGGAGTTCGGTATGATAGCATCAACTTAAACACATTACATCAAGCAAAGAGAACGTCCATGAACAAAAATCTTGGAAACATTTTTCAGTAAAGACATAAACAACCAAATTTCCTGATACACCACAACACAATCACAGATGCAGTCTTGTTTGTAAACCACCTTTTCGAATTACGAACAACGGTCAACAAAATTCTTTAGTATCACTTCATATCTTACGTGGTGATTCGACCGAGATAAATATGCCAGCAATGTATTACTAAGACTAGCATTTTTCTTCTGTGATCGGCTGCTGATTCTATACAACCTTAAGTAATATCCGTAGAAAATGTTGCTCCTCATGTTTGGGACAGTACTGCTGCTACACAAAAATTTTAATAAAGACATTTTAATCAAGAATCAAACCCCAGTACTTCTTTAATCGGTACTTAGTCTATCGGCCCTTTTGCCCAATCACTAAGTTACGGAGGTGTAAATAAATCAACACCTGTTGTCAAGCGGCGGTGAGGAACAACCCCCCTCCACACACACACATCACCGGCTTCTTTCAGTTTCGTCTACCTTCTACCAAATCTACTAACAAGGTTTTAGTGGCCTTGCCCAAGGTGCCACTCAGTGGGTGACAGAACGCGGAACCATGTTGCTGGGAAGCAAACTTACCATATAGTCACGCTTGCGAGGTACAAGATCATTCATTTTGGTAGAGGGAAATAATCGGTTATATTGACCCCAGTATATCCAAGTATATTTGGAACTCAGATCACAGGACAGGGTAAATAAAAGACCCCTCTTCGGTCATGAATGACCATGGGATTGCACCTAGAAAGTTACTTTCCGAGTCACAAGTCTAGGCATGGTAGTTTATGGAAGACCAACAGTCACCCATGCATACCGGCTTCTCCTCTCCACACCACCGATGTTATCCAAGGGAACGGCAAAGGGACCGATACAGCTTGGCACCAGTGACATCGCAACTCATTCCTGCAGCTGAGTGAACTGGAACCATGTGAAATAAAATGTCTTGCTTAAGAACACAGCACACAGCCCGGTCGGGGAATCGAACTCATTATCTCATGATTGTGACCCAGTCTTATTTTTGTTTTTGTCTTATCTTTTTGAAGAAACATTGCTTAAACATTCTCAATCGATCAATAAAGGAAATCGATTAATCGATAGAATTTTAGGGCAATATTTCTGAACTTTTGTTTTCAGTTCCTTACTTTATTCAAATGATTCGACTGAAATAGATATCTCGATGAAATATATTTTATTCATCAAATACTAAGTGGAGGCGCAATGGCCCAGTGGTTAGGGCAGCGGACTCGCGGTCGTAGGATCGCAGTTTCGATTCCCAGACCGGGCGTTGTGAGTGTTTATTGAGCGAAAACACCAAAAGTTCCACAAGGCTCCTGCAGGGGATGGTGGCGAACCTTGCTGTACTCTTTCACCACAACTTTCTCTCACTCTTACTTCCTGTTTCTGTTGTGCCTGTAATTCAAAGGGTCAGCGTTGTCACACTGTGTCAAGCTGAATATCCCCGAGAACTACGTTAAGGGTACATGCGTCTGTGGAGTGCTCGGTCACTTGCACGTTAATTTCACGAGCAGGCTGTTCCGATGCCCTCATCGTCGTAACCGACGGAATGCCAACCAAATACTAAACAAAGGCGGCGAGCTGACAGAATCGTTAGCATGCCGGACAAAATGCCTAACAGCATTTCAACCGTCCTTTCGTTCTACGATCAAACACTGCTCAGGTTGCATTTCAACCCTTTCGGGGGTAAATGAACTAAATACCAGTTGACTAACCTCTTCCCCCAAAATTTCAGGCTTAGTGCATGTAATAGAAAAGATTAATTAAATATTAAACAGCTATCAAATATTTCCTATTATGAAGTATAATTGTCATTGTGCACTTGAAAAAAAAACGAGATAGTCACGGCTAGAATGGCTTTAATTATAGGTATACTCGATCAAGAAGCCACGCAACAAGTATGCACATCATCAGACTGGCTAGAGACCAGTTGATAACGAAGTGATAGTAAGGATGAATGTTCAACTCAGATTACCTTATATACGTTAAATTTCTAATTAAGGGCAAAATGCCAGCAATTCGAAAGGGAGGGGGTTAATCGCTAGTATCGAACTTAGTATCTGACTGGTACTTTATTTTATCGACCCAGGAAGGATGTAGGGTAAAGTTGACCTCGGCTGGATTTGAACTCAGGGTGTAAAGAATCGGAACAAAAACCAGAAAGCGTTTTTTTTCCCTTGAAGCTCTGGTATTTCTGCCAGCTCACCATCTTCTGGTTACCTGTATGTGTGTGTGTGTATGTATATATATATATATATACATACACACACACACATACACACAAGAGCGAGTTATAAATTATCTGCAATTCAGTTGAATTCTTTGGCGGGAAAAATAGTTTCGCACTTGAATTTGAAACATCAGTTAAGTTCTCGTTATTAGAAGAACAATGGTTGCAATTCACTGGAAATTCTTTTTGCCGATTGGCGGGAAAATTATTTCTGCACGCATCACTTACTGTAGTCTCACTCTAGTTTGAATTTTAAATAACTCTCAAGTTGTTATGATTAAGTTAACTATGGTAGCTGCTCAGCATTCTGTTTGCGTCAAGAGCAGAGTTCAATGATGCTTCCCCACCCCCAATGGTAGATTGAAGGTGTATCAATCAGAGGCCGAAATTCATCGACGGATTATAGTGACTCTGTGGTTAATATCCTGAGGCTATAAACGTGAACGATAGGACTAAAAAGACTTTTAGAATGACCATACAAGATGACGTACATCACGAACTAGCTTGATGCTTGACCATTTTCTTGTGAGAGTAATAACACTGAACTAGTCCAGACGGGCAATGACTGATGAATTGACAAAGAATATATAAATTAGTTATGATTCTGGTTATGAAATCATGCGGAACAGTCATGACCATATTCACTGATGCTTCAAGTTTATGCCTGCACTGTTGTGACTAGGAGAGCACGTCAAGTGATGCGCGCGAAACTAACTTTCCCGCCAATAGGAATAAAAGTAAAAGTGCATTGAAAATAATGACTTGCTCTAGCATGAGTATATACAAACACACATACAAACATTTACTATAAATTTTTGACAGTAATTTCGAAGATTCGCCATCGGGATGTACACGCGTCGAATCCTTTGTTCAAAGTTTACAGTTTTTATATTATATTTAAATTGAAAAAATAATTTTGAACTATATATAAACACATATATACATATACGTTCAATGTCTTGGGTATTTGGCTTCTTACCCAAAGTAACATGTCAGTGTGCACCCCGTTTCCTGGCTGTGTCATCAACAGCTAAACCAGTAACTCTATCGAGTTTGCTTCTTGGACGGGTTTGAGGGAGTCCTGCAGCCCTACAAATAACAACCATCAATCAGAGTGGTCGTCGCCCTTCATGCACTGAGAGAAGGCATCAAAACGGACCACAACAAACTGTGGTACCAATATCTCCCTGCAATTATGACAGGGCTCCCACTATAGAGCACTAGATAGAGAGGTTTTGATGACGAAAGATCTTTTATAATTCATCTTTTAACTTTTTCACATTGTCTTCAAAAACAACATTTTCCAATTTTTATGTTTTGAACGTCGGAAATTTTAAAAAACGGCAAAGAAATTTCTTCTAACTTTCATTTTAACAATAAAAAATGTTTTTAATCCTTCGCTTTACAAAATGTATTTATATATTTAATGACAGGTTAATAACATAAATATGAATTATTAGTTATAGCATAAACAATTCGTTTGGTTTACTGAAAATTTTAAAATGCTGTTTTAATTTATGAAGGATGGAAATGTAATTATAAATACAAACAAAATATATTTGATACACTTCAATTGAAAACAAATATATCCATATACATAGAAAAAAATGTACTTTTAATATTCGCTAATATATATGACACAAAAAAAATCTAAAACAGCTGTATATCATCTGGACTTAATTAGTAAATTGATTGAATATAAATTCTAAAAAAAAAAAAAACTTTTTTTACGGGTTTTGAATCCTAACTTTAAAACAGAGATCGGAAAACCGTTTTTAAAAAAGCTTAATTAGAACAGAAAAAAAACGTGATGGTGCCCAAACTTGCGACTCTTTCTCCTCTGTATCAAATTCACAAACAAATAGCCCCAGAGCGAAGAATCCTTGGAAATAATCCCGGACAACGATATTTTTTTTCAAGCCCTTCCTCTTGCATTTCTGACGCGTGGAACCCTTTATTTTACCAATTCTGTCCACCCCTTTCGGCCTAAGGCTTTCTTAATGACCCTGGCCCCGACTGGTGCAGTATAGAATTAAACAGTGTTTCACTGGGCTTGATTAATCTTGTTGGCGCCTATTTCTCCCACTTACCCAAAATACGGGTGCCGTTAGCTTTCAAGGAGCTCGTCCCCTTTGACAGACTTTTTAAAACCCTATTTCACGCCCACACACCATTCTAAGTTTATTTGTTCTCATTTAAATTTCAACGATGAGAAAAAGTACTTTAAATTTATAGAATCGTAAGAGTGATAAACCAAAGGTTTTGCAGTATTCAGATAAGGCTCTTTGCGTTCGGAGTTCAAATCCGCCAAGATTTTATTATACTTTTCATCTTTCCAGAATCCTTAAAGTGAAGAAAGCCCTTGATATAATTGACTATGCCCTCCCTCGAAAATTCCTGGTCGTGTTCGGAATTATAATATTATTAACATTATAAATTCAGCAGTGCTAATTAATGTATTGCGATATTTAGTTACGACTCTGATCTGAGTTCAAACACCGCGAGATTTTGCCATCCTTCCAAAGACGATAAAATCAACAATTCCCGCAGCAAAGTTTGTTTTGTTTTTATAGTTTACCCTAAGCTACAAATAACCATTATTAGGAAAACAATTTTTTAAGACGTTTGATAAATAAACAAAAACAAACCAAATCAATTAAAACATTGATTAAATTTGTGTAAAGGATTACGTCGATGAATTGTATCAGGCACAGAGCCAGTAATTTATTTTGGAGGGAACTGTGAGGAAATATGGTCAATTAGTATGGTTCCAGCAAATTCTGGTGTATATTGTATGGATAGCGGCGAGATGAAAGGGAGGTCGGTCCAGTGGGGATATGAGCTGAGGACGCGGAAGAACGATTAAAATAATAACGATGATGGTGATGAGACTAGCAAATATCAAAGAAAAAAAAGAGAAAACAGCCAAGAATTCTATAACTTGTTTCTACTGACGTGGCGAGAAAACAAACATGCTACAAAGTGCGTGTTTATGTGGTTCTATGTATATGCGTCTGTGTGTGATTTTTATGTGGCCGCGTACTTTTATGTAACTCTATTTGTGGGGGTATGTATGTGTGTATATGTGCCTGCGTGTTTATGTCACTGCATCTGTATGTTTTTAAGCAACTGAATGTCTGTATGGCTTATGTGTGATTATGTGGCTCTGTGCGTTTATTGTAGTTGAATGTGCTTATATACTGCTGCAAATTTCTCTAACGGTATCTGTGTGTATGTGTATTCATGTAGCTGTGTCTATGTGGTTTTTATGTAACTGTATATCTCTGTGTGTGTTTATGTAGTTGATTTTTGGCTTGTGTTTTTATGTGGCTGTGTCTGTGTGTTTTTATGCAATTGCGTCTATGCGTGTCGATGTCGCTGCATGTATGTGTTTATATGGAACTATTCTCAGTGCGGTTGCGTAAGTTTGCACTTTTAGCAAACTACATGTCATGTTTAAGAGCGGGAACAGGATTGAAATGAGAGAGAAGGAGGAAGGGAGGCAAAGACAAGAGGGATGAAGAAGGAGAAAAAGAGAAAAAATGGCAAACAGTATAGAAATAAAAGAGAGGCCAATATTTCAGAATATATTGTTAAAATAAGGAAAGATAGCATCTGAAATTTTTCGAAATGTACATGTATTACATTTTATTATAGTATGGGTGTAAATAATTGTTTTATGATAATTAATATTATATAAATATATTTGTTAGAATTTGCAAGCGAGAGAGAAAACGCTACAAATTCGGACTAATGATAGAAACGAAAAGAAGCCGTAGCTTCATTTACAAGCATGTATATAATAGATAGATAGATAGATAGTGGGGATTATGTATGTATGTATATATGCACAAGAATTAATGTTTGCTAAACGTGCCCAAATATATTTACCATTTATCTACAAATACAGTCTGTCTATTTCTCTCTCTCTCTCTCTGTGTATATATATATATATATATATATATATACATATACATGCGTGTGTGTTATATATAAAATATCTTTTCGTTCTGTGTCTATTTCAGAGGGACTTAGTAAAAAATGTCCTGTTGTTTTTGAACCACAAGAATGGAGGGGATAAGAGAGAGAGACAGAGACCAGGGTGACGGGAAGAGGGCTGTAAGGGACGGTGAAATACCAGGAATGAACAAGTCATAAATATAAATGCTTCTCTCTCCCACTTCCTTCAACAATGTTAGACATTAAATGGCCCTCCCTTTCTCTCTTTCTAACTAGTCTTCAGCAGATTCAGCCGCCTGGAACCGACTGAGTCCGGTTGAAACGGTTGTGAAAGAATCAACCCTGCCCCTCTCTCTCTCTCCCTCTCTCGTCTTATTGACTTTATCCTCCATTCTCAATTTGCCGCTTCACACATTCTCCTTTTCTATATCTCTATATGGCCATCTCATCTCCTTTAAACACAAGCAACACAATAAATGAACAACGATGGTATACAAAGACATATTTAGTAGAGAGCCTGAAACAGTATTTTTTGAGAAAAAAGCTGAGATCCAACACTACATTTAAATAATGTCCACTCTCTCTATATATATATGTTTGTACCTTCACCCCTATCATTGCAGTTTTACTTCAGTAAATAAACTAATCATTCCTGTTTTACTTTAGCAGATATATTTCTAATGTGACAAAAAAAAACAATTTAATAGATTTATCAATGGAAATAAATTCGTTCTTGTAATTATGATGGAAATTAAAAAAAGAAAAGAAAAAGAGCAGATGCTTTATGCGATTCTAGACAATATCTCCATTGTTATTCCTATGGAAATAGATTTTTTTGTAATTGAAAATAACGTTATGAAAAACCATTAAGTATAGAAATAGGTTTATTACAAGAATGTTTATAAGAGAAAATTGATTAATTATTGTATTTGGTAAAAATTGTATTAATATTTCTTTTAAGAAAATATCGTCTCTTACAACTGGTTAAATATCCTTATCTTAATTAGCATTTAAACAGCCAAGCACATGTGTCTATACATATACATTGTATCATATATATATACATACACACGCACACACGCAAACACTGTATATTAAACAGATACGCATAATTTGAAGGCTTATTTATATTAAAAAGAAATGTACATTTCAATTTCGTTTTCGTAGCATGTAAATAAAATTCGGACTTCTGTTGAAAAGCGTCAGAGAGACACGCAACA